>NW_028300838.1:600000-833783 GCF_057945365.1 Rhopilema esculentum
CACATTTCCGCTTGTTACTGGGTTGTTCTGCTTGTTCCTGGGTTGTTCCGCTTGTTACTGGGTTGTTACTGGGTTGTTCCGCTTGTTACTTGGTTGTTCCGCTTGTTCCTCGTTTTAGCAACGTCGGAAATTCCAGCTGTTTATCATTGGGTAATAACAATCCAATTTCGAACATCTTCTAAATCATAGACTTTCGATATAGGTGTTCCAACATAATTTTCCATATCTTTTGGCATATATCATATTTCAGTGTTTTCTGTAGACAATCATTTTTTCTAACAAGTTTTTCACAAAATACCTCACCGGTAAAAGCTACCGTACACAAGAGTTTGCTTTTTCTAACGATGACGATGATGATGACTTATCATGTCATTAAAAACTAGGGTAAAAATAAAACGAGGAAACGATTCCATCCCGACTAAAAAATTGCGAAATATGGAAAGAAATAACAAAAAGCAAAAGACGTTATAATTTTGCAGGTTAAAGTGGTGGCCTCAAAATCTGGTCTGAAACAGACTGGCGTACTAAAAGCATTTGCCCTTCACTCCAGTGATCATCGTCTCACGCACACTGAGCCTAGATATTTTCAATCAACGCTAAGTAAACTGGTGACATCAATCCGGAAATAATGTAGCTGACTAAAAAATTCAACGTTAATAAGGTGTGGCTGGCTGGCGACCTGTAACTTTGTAAACAGACAGTATGCCTGCGTTATCGGAAGCTTCAATAAACAAAGTTTGCTTTGACTCATCAAATATCAAAATACAACGATGGTTAGAAATGCCATCCTTCATATTTTGAATGAAATGTTTGTACTTCCACCACGAACAGTATAGTTAAATAAAAAAGAATTTTTTGGCGGTACAAAATTTGAAAATGGCTTTGGAAAAGGCTAACACTTTGTAACATACTAAAGCTTTTTCTTCTGACACTCCTCTGCTGAGTATAAAACGTCAGAATAAGGATCCAAAAGAACAAGATGGAAAATACATACCCAGATATGGATCGAAATAGTCCCAACTAAACTTTTAATAACATTTCACAAACGATATGTCGGGCTTGATATTGTAATGGTTGTGGGTTTCAGATATATAGAATGCGCATTATTTACGCTAGATTATTCGTTATCATATAAATTTAGGTGAACCTTTGAAACTTTGATTTTCAAGATTAGTCTTATACCACGTTGCCATAATCAGGGGAGTCGTAAAAGGGGACAGGGGTGCCTGGGTCCTCCCCAATATCCTAGAAGGACCCAAAACTAAAACGTTTGCAGATCGAGGAAGAAATACTCCTAGTGTGTTAACTGCAATGTGCAGATGTACTGACTTCAAAATTGAGCATGTTGGCACTTAACCCTCTCTTCCATGACTGTGTTGGTTTGTCCGTTACCTCTGTATTTTTAATATAGTCATTCATTTCTATATGTTTATAAAAAAACTTGAATTCAAAATGTCAAAATCTTAACTACTCCAATGGCAATAATGTTGCTACGTCTTCACGTCTAAGACAGTGGGGCTAAGCACCCCAAAATAAATGTTTATGTTTACACTCCTGAATCCAGTTAGTCTTCACAGACCTGTTGTCCGTGATTTAACTATATTAAAAAGTCAAAATATACTTCAATGACAAAACTACCTGTAAACATGTACTAGTTTTGATAACATAAATCAAACACATTTCACCTTTTCCAAGTTGCTGAGTATTAATGTCTCCATCAAACTTGAATCAGTTCCGGTAATTCCATGATAAGCTGGGGCAATCATTGACAATGCCTCTTGGACCGATAAGACAATCTCTCTTTCTTCCTGTAAACAAAATTGAGTCTAGACAAAAATGCTGCACCATTTGACTTAATACACCATTTTGTTTTGCAAAAGAAAACAAAGGAATTGACACCCACAGTGAACAAAATGTTTGTCGATCTCTCTACAAACAAAATGTACATCGGTCTTTCAGTTCAGTGAAATGGACGCATTTTAGGGGCGTTCAGTACTAAACATGCAGGATTCATTACTAAACATCAAGCAAGTAGAGAAACATTTGAAAGTCAAGATACGACTTGCAAATTGAATTGACTTGGTCTAAATGTGCTACATGCTATCTTTGGCTAGTTTTGTTGTTGTAGTATCTAGTGCAGTGAATTAAGGCTTTGGAATACTCATCCCTAAACAGAGTAAACAAAGCATGAATATTGAGTAACAATGATAACAATGCAATTCAATTGGCTAGGAAAAGTTGCTTGGTTTCGAAGGAAGATAATGCATATTTTTATATAATCATGACACTATCCAAAAGCGAATATGCAAACCAAACATACCTCTTCAAGCACATTGAAAAGCTTCTGCACAAGTGCAATATCTCTTTTAAAAAGGCCGGTAGCGCGTCTAAAAACAGAATAATTCACATTCTGTAAGTCTGAATCATTCGTGATAACTGTGGCATCAATGCAACAATCCTTTTAAAGATAGCACGGAGAAACATGAAGCATACTTTTAAGCTAATCTTAAGCCTGTTTGGCAAATTAAACAAATACAAGATAGTTTTTCGACATTTTCTTTTTATGAATTACATTTTTCAAAAACAAATGCTGAAGGGCCATAGAAGAAAAGTTACTGGGCAGTTTCGAACTCAGCTTTTCATCAGGTACCATAATGACAAGATAATGAAAATCAAAAGCGCAAAACTTTGTGTACATCTTTGTGTGCAATTTTTCATGCTGCATTCTCTTTTTTGTTGCATTATTTTCTTGTTGGATTTTAAAAGGATCAAGTTTATACTTATCCAAACTACGCACAACACCCACAATGGTTATTTTTTCAATATCACATATCAGTTTGACTTTATCTTTCATAAGACCAGGCATGGTATTTATAAGAGTGGGGCCAGTTGCAATAAGGTTATTATTCGCATTATGATCAATATTTGTTGCTTGAAAAATTATTTGTATGACTTACTTTGAAAGTTTCCCAAGGCCAGAATAGGCGAGACTTCGCAGTTTCAGTTCCTGGTTGGGGGTGAAAATGATTAATTAAGTCAAAAATAGCAAACAGAAAGGACATTCTTATTTTCCTTCAAGCAAGAGCTATTTTAATCTATAGCAAGAGACTGAGAACAAAAAGCTACTACAGGATGCTTCTCGGTACTAAAATCATTGAGGATATAACAGGGACAGTGCTTTAAGCATATTAGTTAATTCATAAGTGACATTTCAAGAGCTTAGACAGCCTCCTTACAGTACTTACTTTGCGAAACGTAAATATATCCCCAGAACGTTTTGATAGTAAAGAAAAAAGAGTCAGTAATCATAATCATCATACCTGCTTTTTGTCAGAGATGATCTTGATGAAAGCTTGGTATAGCAATGGAGAAACAAAGGACATTGTTTTCTCTGACCCAAAAAGACACAAATGATGACAAAACTCAACAGCATATTTCTTCAATCGAGCATTGGTTTCTTCCCCAAAGAGGCTCTCAAAAATTATCTACGAATAAATTTTTACACATGCAATAATAATCATAATCAAAATGAATAAAATAGAAAGAGACAAAACATGAAATTTCTTTTATCAAGTGACTTAGAATTTTGTTTAAGGACGTTTTCCAGAACAAAAATGAACAGATATTGATTAGATTGGATTATTTTAAAATTATTGAAAAAGCTCAGGAATCTATAATTTTCATAGCTAAATGTAACAGAAATGGATTTAACATATCAACATTTGCATTTATTTGAAGTCTTAATTTTTAACGTATTGAAAAACTAAAAGTCTGAAGAAATTACTTTTTGGGCTATAACATCGTTTACACTTTGGTGAGTAGCACGGGACGATTCTATGTTAACCCCCCCACCCCCCCCCCTTTCCATATCCCGTTTTAAGCTTGATGTCATATTAAGACAAATAGCATACAATAAGACAAATAGGAATAAGACAATTAGAGTGGTATTTTTACACCCTATTTACATTGGTAAATTAAACAAGCTTAGAGTAAATCAGGTTATGGAATGTTGCATTCTAATTGGACAACACAAATTCATTTGATTGGCTTGAAATTTAACATGGAAAACAATGCTGGATTTAGTGTGTCTGTTAGAATTCTTGCGGTGGAAAACATTGTTAATGTGTGCAAGGCCTGTACGTATATAAGAACCTTTTAGACTGGAATTTAGAATAGCAGCCTGCTAATCAAGAACCTATTCAGGCTGCCAGAAAAAAACCTAGGTTCTTTTATGCGGGTTTCTACTTTGTCTTATGAAAATATAATAAGACATACAGTACCAACCTTCAGAGCCAGAATCACAAATTGATACAAAGAGTTGTGCAGATTCTGGGGCTTGTACAAAACTTTTGCTATGTCTATTGTTTCAAATGTTTAGAGTTGCTTGTTAATTAAGGTTTCGTTGTATTCATTCGCAGCTCAATCGCAACACTATTCTCACCTTGATGGCTGCAGCAGGATTTCTGTTGGCAGCTGATCTCGAGCGAATTATATATGGGAATATTTTCATTTTCAATCGCATACTTGCAGGAGACCTTGCCTGATCTGCAGTTAAAGCCTGGAAAAAATAAAATCAATTTCTTAAGCATTCTGGCTAAAACATGAACATCAGTGAAATAACGTTAACAAGTACATTATAGCCTGCTTGAATAATAAGGTTTTTTCTATTGAACGCTTTATTTCTCTTCATTTTAAGAGTCAAATTGTGTTTTGTTATTTTGCAAACAACATGCTGTGTATGTAAAAATTGCTGAGAAAACAACGAACAACAAAAATAAGTTTCATTACTTTTCTATTTAGAACTTATGTTTACATCAAAGTGAAAAAGGTCCTTAATAAAAATTGAAGGGTGTATGATTTAAAAAACCTGTCGGCTGGTTTTTCATATTGTAGGTTATTTTATGCAAGGATTAGTGTATAGGAGGAGAAATATAAATTTTCTAAGATAAAGGTGGTCCATTGCGAAATTCTGATGACAATAAAATAAACTACTAAATCTGCAATTTCTATAAAAGTTTTTGGTTTTTATTCAGATAAAATAACGATTACCTGTTTTGCGTTTCCTGGGGCAACAACAGTTCCTTGGAAAGTTTTCAATAACTTGTCAACTATTTCGCTCTTTTCCCAATCTACAGCGCTTAAAAAACAATAAATTTAACACGATCACAGTGACGCTTTCATCTTTTCTGACTAGGTGGACAATAGTCGGTTTGTTTTCAAGCCTTCTTTCAAAGGGAAGGAATAAAAACTTCGTGATTTATATGTAATTTCTATATGCAAGATAAATCAAATTTGAGAGATCAGTTCTAGAACGTGACACAAATAACAAATCATGTGCAAACATAATACCAGAAATTTATGCAAAAATATAGCTGCTCAAAAGATAATTAAATACCTTGATAGTCTCTTAATACAGTGCTCTCCTTTGTCAGACACACTAAAAGATTAATGAAAATAAAGAATTTATAATGCTTTTATAAAGTATACCAATAGAACGTCTTGCAATAAGTCAGATAATATTTGAGAGCATTAAACCCTTGTACAACCCCTGAAATTATATTGCTTTTTAATGACTTGGAAAAATAAGCCGTAAGACAACTAAAAATAAACGTATTTCCTGAAAGCATTGTAAGCGTAATTCTTTCAACTTGCGTTATTCCTTCAACAACGCATTTTTGGCATATCAAATAAAAAAAATATTCTTAGATTGATAAAACTAAGCATCAATTATCTATATTGACAAGTTATCATGGCAAGTGAATTTACATGAAATCCAAATCAAAGAGGTTGAAATGAAACACGCTTTGAAAATAAAACATGTACAATTTACCAAAAAACTTTATAATTTGATTCTTTGGCCAAAAAAGCCTTTGCACAGAGGAATAATTAGAAAACTTTCTGTACAAATTGTTTCTCACAAATAACAAGGGAAATTAGAGTTGATGAACACAGGCACGAAACTGGTCAATTATGGGTTAAAAGAAAAATACTTTAAAATATGTCATGATCCAATTAATGCACCAATTGATTTAGCAAATAGTAAAAAAGGTACAATCAAGAGATGATTTTATAAAGCCGATGTATATTGCATATACAGGAAAGGGAATTTATTGATATGAAGGAAACAGTAAAATGTGTTTAATTGACGATTAGTTTGCGTTAGTAAAGCCTTGATGTTCAAAGAATCCCACTTTCCATTGATAAATTTTGGCAGGCAATTTTTAGTTAAGAAATGGAAAGGCATGCAAAATTCTGTGTCACCAATTTGCTTTCTTTCTCTAAAACAAGCAACTTATTTTATCCAAATATAAATACTGATAACCTTCAGGAACATCAATTTATGCAGAAAAAAGAAACAACTTTGCATGATTTTTCTTGTAAGGACATTGAAAAATTCATGTAGATTTTCAATGTATTTATAATTTAATATAAGGAAGAACAACTTAACCAAAGAGCAACTAAATGAAGAGTCAGTTGAGAAAAGATTAAATTGTCTTAACTCACCTGTGTTTGCTGTCTCCAGTTGCAATAACAAAATGAACAATTACATCAACAGCAGGTAAAACTTCAGAGCTAGTGATCTTCAATATTCCAAGTTTTGCCTAAGATATGGAAATTTACATAAAACCAACATAGGTTTCAGCAAAAAGATGATGCACTGAATTTTCTTGTCAACGAAAGGAGATATGACAAAGGAAAAGTGCTGCATTTGGTCTGCTTCTAATGATTTTTAAATGATTGAAATCTTCAGAGAACACATAGAATAAGTGCTCATTTCTGTGAATGCTTTATGGAGTTCTTTACATTGACTACAAAGATTTATGGCCACAGTAGCTGAGCTGATTCAGAATTTCTACTTACACCAACTTTTCTGCTGTGACAACACATGCTTTGTAAATTTCTGTATTCAACATTAAATGTAGAAACATTTGTTTACATAAAATAATGACCTGTTACATAAAATGAAATGTTGCAGCTTTGTTGAAGCATTTGATATTTATCTGAGACCTTTAAGCATTACATGACATAGACATGAATAAAAAATTATGTTTGTAGCAAATGTAAAAATATTTCTTTAAAACTGGCATGTGGCTTGTGTGCAAGAAACACCAAGGTTTCATTAAAAATGTTTAAAAAAATGACAAGGCACTATAATTTAATTGTGATAATATTGCAACTAGGAAGGGTCAAGGAAATGTGTATTTAGAGAATTTTAGACAAGATTTCAAAGATAACTTTGTTCAATGATTACCAGGATAGTCAGTCAAAACTTACCTGCTCAATCTCATTTGAGGTCAATGGTGGATCAAATTTAAATCTCTGGAAAGCAACTTTACTAAGGCCAGCAGGAATACTGGCAGAACTTTGAGAATCTTGTGAAGATACAACTGCATCATTGCTGAAAAAGAACTAGAATATTCAACTTTTAGGTATTTTAAATTTGGCAAAATTATATTAATGATTCACATATAGGGAATCTATTTAGAAAACCTTTGACATACTTGAAAAGTACAATAAGCCTTTAGCAATCAAGTTCTCAAAACCTACTTATATCATAAATTGCAAATCACAAGTAATTGAACAACTAAAAAATAAAAGACCAAATAAACCCCCCCCCCTAAAGTACTCAACATTTAATAACTTCATACCAAAGATTTTGATCTTAACAAGAGCTTGAAATTTACCTGTATGGCAAAAACAAAAAGTCCATTGTAAAATCTAAGAAAAGTGAGCATAGTTGTTTGTCATCAAAGAAAGTGATAGTTCTCTTCTTTCCATCAATGTCATCTGGCAATTTTATTTCATTCAGTAAAGGGACAATCATCTGAAGAAACCTTTAGAAAAGAAAGGACATTAGGGAGATTGTCAAAGTTTGTTATTATCAAGAACATTTAATGAATAAATATTTGTAAAAAGCCATGGAAAAGTTTTTAAGAACCCATGTTGAATAAGAGGTATGACTAAAGAAGATTGTATCTCATATTTGGCAATTGGCAGAGATTTGTTGAAATGCTAATTCTTCAGCAAAATTTAATGTCAAGATACTCATAACAAAATTGAAAAGGAAATTGGAACATAGAAGTAAGGAAAGGTAAAGAAAAGGTAAAGAGAGGGAGCCTTGCAGAAAAGAAAGATTAAAGGCAAAACATAGAAATGCAAAGCACCTGAAGAAAACCAACAAGAAGATTCCTTAATACAGAGTTATCTTTATTGGCTCTGTTACTAATTTGAAAGATGATAAGTGAAGTTTGAACAGATGATGGGATATTTGATGGTCCAGAGATAGAAGAGTGAACACCTTGATTATTTGTTAATTTAAAAAGTTCTTTTTAGGGAAGCTCTTGCAGACTTAGGAGAGGACTGTATTACAAGTTACAGCTTAGATAAAATATTTGATAAATATAGGTAGTAGAGATTGCTTCAAAATCTTCATTGAATTGACAGGTTAATTAAATCTTGACATAACATTGCATAGATGCTATGTCACTGAGTTCTGGGCTCTGGTCAAATTCAAAGTAGACACAACCAGCAAATGCAACACAATCTATGGCATGCTGTTTCTGCTTTGCTTGAATGTGTCTTCTGTTTTCATAAAAAACATTTGATGCATACATACATTTCCTGTTGTTGTCTTGGTCTTTGCTTCATAAGCTGAAAAAGCCTTGGAATGAAACTCAACCGGTCTGTCAACTCCAACCTCTTGAATCCCATTCTTATGTAAATCAATGTAAAATTCTACAATATAAAACAAAGTATTACAACACATGCCAACAATATATCATTTCTAATTTCCAACATCTGATAAAAAATGAAAACAATGAAAGTTGGGAAGTCAGAAAGTGAGAATATCATTAAGCACTGTTGTAAAAATTGAAAAAAGATAAGATATTCAGGAAATGACAACAAGAAGAAATGTACCAATAGCTGACAATCAGCAAATTAATTTCAATCTTCACAACAATTATCACAGCTACTTACAGTGACAAACTGGTGTGTGCTCTTATCCTAAAATTTAGGACAAAAAAATAATTATAAGCTGGAAAAATGATCATGCCTTGTAAGATAAAGTTATATTTGTGTCCTTCCCCCTTTGTTATTGATAATGAACGAACAACAGGTATTATGAGAGTTTCAATTGCTGGGATGGTTTCAAAAATCCTAAAATATTTAGAGCTTTTTCATCAGTTCTTAGCTGGACTTTCAATTTTAAACATCAGCCCAAAGTACCTCGGTTTTTAATTTTCAAAAAATTTACCTTCTTTAAAGAGAATTTTTCTTAACTGAATGTGCATCAATGGTACTCTCTCGTGTCAACTAAATGTCTCAATAGTCTTGAATAAAATTTTGTAGATAAAAAATGTTTTATTCATAAAATCAAATTATAGAAATTTCATTGCATAATATAACATTACAAACCTCATATTGCTTGAGAAGTGACTCTAAAGGTAGTTTTATTTTGGTACTGCTTTTTAACCTTTTGTTTATATGAGTAAGAAGTTCAATGACCTGCATGAAATGATAACAAAACCAATATAGCTTTGCATAAGAACAGCTTTTAAATAATAAAAAGTAAAAGGCTTTCCAAAAATATTACACCTAACAAATTAGATTTACACTGAAATGTGGGATAGAGTTAATCTCAAAGTTTTTGATTCCAAAAATCACAAACATTTTAAATACCAACTTTGAATGTGTTCAGTCGGTTAGACATAATTAAATCTAACTCTATCTGCAAGTTCACCTATAAATATAAAATTCCTAAATATTACACCTAACAAATTCCTAAATATATATAAACAAACTTGTTAAATGAATACACCTGAAATAAAACAAAATCTAGAAATATTGATACTACAAGGAAATTTTGAAAAATAATGATCCATTTAATTTACCTTATTTTTCACAACTTCTTTGTTGCTGCCAAGCTTTAAAAGAACAGGAGCAAGGAAAGTAGCAAATGCTTTTTCAAGCTTCTCATCAGTGTCTGCTAGCACAATTTTCAAGAACACTTTTTCAACAAGTTCTGTGTACCAGGAAAAAGAGTACAAAATATGATTAATAAAATATTCAGTCCATACAATACAGCTAATTTTATATCTTCCTATAACAGACCTTCCAGGTCTCAAGCATTTTGCATGAGACACACACATTCCAGCCTGTTTTTGCATTCACGTGCATCAAACTAGAATTATCATGCATTCTAAAAGAAGTTTATAGATTTATTCAATTTTTTAGCTTTTTTCTGAATCTTAGAAAACCCTCTTCCCTAACAAGGCCTGGCTAAAGAAGAGATAAAGACTAGATAACAGCAAATCTCCAAATATTAAGTAATGCCATATTTATCAGAGATCTAATTCAGTAGAATCGTTTCTTGCCTGACCTGAATAACAAGCTAGCTCTATTGCAAAATGAGACCCAGACCCAGTAAAATTCATAGGAAGGGCATAGATGTAACAAGATTTTATTCTTTTTTATGAAATTGAGCATAACAACAACATCAGAACTGAAATAAAAAAATGTTTTGATAAATTGAGATATTCTCATGTTTATTCAGCTTTTAGGTTTTTCCTCTCAAAGTTCAACACTCTGATAAAAAACATGTTCAATTTCTGGCAAGATCTGAAGTTTTCCAGCAAAATAGCAGTTTATTTTTACAAGGGTTTTTTGCCCCCTCTAGCACCCTCTATCTACACCGCTGCAAAGGAAAATTATCTCCCTTTCATAGCACAAGAAGATTTGGAAGCATCCAATAATTGAAGAATGGCTAGAACAACCTGCAAAATGAGACTGTTAGAGAGTATAAAGGGTGTTTACTCAAAGTAGTAGTTTCTGAAAGAACTAGAGGGTGCAGCGAACAAAACATGTTCTATAAGCCAAGCCTCCATAACAATATCAGAATTAACCCCAGATCCACCCTTGGCCTTGAGATCACATAGGTACATACACCCTAGGTGCAAGACCATTCTCCTCCTGATTTCTTGGATTAGAGATCACATAGCAGCCCAAACATTTCCCCACCATTTCAAATAAACTCATTCATGTTCAAAACTGAAACTTTACAGGTCTGAATATGTTTCAAATTTTTGTTAAATCATATTTGACTGGACTTACATTCAAGAATCATAGATAGAGGTGCTTAGCTTTGTTTTGGAAAAAATCAAATATTAGAATATCAACATGCTAAAAAGCTATCAAAAATGAGTTTAAATTTAATATTAGGACAACAGAA
The DNA here is from genome assembly GCF_057945365.1 of Rhopilema esculentum. Classification (NCBI taxonomy): domain Eukaryota; kingdom Metazoa; phylum Cnidaria; class Scyphozoa; order Rhizostomeae; family Rhizostomatidae; genus Rhopilema; species Rhopilema esculentum. The sequence continues at coordinate 611,231 of NW_028300838.1, forward strand.
AACTTGATAAACCCACCTAATTCGTTTATTACTTGGGCGTTGGGATTTTCCGTAGCTGGCCTGCCTCCGTCCGCCATTGCGATTTGTCGTGAATTAATGCAACATCATCGTGATACGCGGAATCTGCCGAGCCCGCGGGACGAAACGTTGTTCACGTCAAGGCTCCGAAGGAGCAAACAGTGCTTATTTTAAACATTTCAAACTTTCTGAAAATGAACAATGGCTGCAACAGATCGAGAACACGAGGGAAGCAAAAATAAACTGTGTACAGAAGATAAGATTTGTCAGCAAAAGCAAAAAAGAGAACAAATACCTCTAAATTTGAAGAAAACCGCTGTGAGAAAACGCGAGAGATCAGAAGGCGAGAATATTTTCCCCAAACAACAAAGACAAGAGGGCCTATCTTGGTGGACTTGTTTGATGCTGGACATCCCACAGGAGAATCGAAGTGGCATGAAAGTACCTATATATCACCAAAAATAGAATATTGGTAAACTCTGTACAGAAATTTGTTTCACAATGGCAAGTTAAAAAGGAAGTCAGAGAAAGTTTTGTTTAAAATTGAAGTATGGTAGAAAGAAACCTTTGAGCATGGAAAAAATGGTCAATTTGTCAATTTTAGATGTTAGGGGTACTGAACTACCTCCTGAACCTGAGAAGCCATTTCCTAATGATTGCTGTGGATCAGGATGCTCGCCTTGTGTTTTTGATATATATGAAAGAGACATGGAGTTATGGAGAAAAGAGTGTTTGTCGACCAAGCATAATAATAATAACAAATCTTCATCTGAATCAGAGCATAATGCTTCCCTGTCATTAAGCAAGTATACCTCTCTTGAACTCCAGTCAGTTACTGAGCTGAACACTGATACATCAAGTTATCGATTCAAACTTCCAGAAGGTACATCACTGAAACTAGAGGTAGGACAGCATTTGTTGCTCAGGTAATGTACAGGTCCAACTTTTATTCATACTAACATTTAAGTTCGCCTTTCTGTGAAAGTCTGGGACAGGAGCATTTATGTCGTGAGAGGTTAGGAGGTGCCACTTCTCTTACAGATGGCTGGCAAAGTAGTTTGTTGTTGGAGGGTGTTCTATTCCTGAAGGTCAAAATGCACCATTTGAGTTTAAGGATAACTTTGATTTCATTTTAATGTTTAATGTGATAATTTTTAATTTTTTCAGCTCTGTAAATTCTAATTTCAGGTCAAAAAAGGAAGACAAAATTGTAACCAGATCATACACACCAATAACTTGCAACCAAGGACACTTTGATGTAATCATTAAGGTACCATTCTGTGAATTCTGTCCCAGATTAATTTAGAAAAGGGCATATTCCGTTTATGCATTCTTTACTATGTATTTTAATTATTGCTAAAATTTCACATCCATTTTTGGATTCCTTGGTGAAATCATGAACATGAACTGATTTCTGATCCCAATTTTGAACAGGTGTTATTGGCTTAACAAGATATTTTAACAATTTGATAGTTCATATATGCACATGATTGCAAAAAGTCCTTAGCAAGTCACAGAGTCAAATAACAAAAAAGGAGATCACCCTTTTTGTCAGTCATCTACACAGTCAACAATTGATTTTCCCAAATTTTCAACATGAAAAAAAACTCCTCTTTGTTTTATAGCTTTTATTGTTTTTCCTGATGACTTCTCTGTTTTGTCTTTTTTTCCTACCAGCTGTTTATTGGTTCTCAAAATAATGTAGTGTAAGGTTTATCTATCTATATAATCTTTGTTATAAAATGTTAAAAGGACTTTTCATACCAATTATTAATACAGCGGTATCAAAATGGGAAAATGTCTCAATGCATATCGCAGTGGTCTGTTGGAGACATGGTTGAATGGAGAGGGCCTTTTGGCAAACTCAAGTACAAACCAAATGAGGTATAAAGTACTTTGTGGAGACTTTTAACTCACTTTTAAACAATGTAATAACAATATTTATGCAAATAATATGCAAATAATATTAAATGAAATAAAGAATTTAACCAAGGTTTGTGTACATTTAAACAATCTTCAGTGCTACTTAATGGTGTCCAATGTTTCAGCCATTTGGGTGACATAGAAATGAAACGGTAATCCATTTTTTCCTTAAATTTGGTTATTAAAGACAAAAATCCCAAGCTTCATAACCAGCTTTGTAGGAACAGCAATCATATTTTGGGCCTTGTCATTTATTTTCTTCTCAATCAAGACTCTGTTGTAAAGGAAATTGGGACTTTATTAGCCTGCTTGTAAGGGGACACTGCCTCCCCAACAACCCTATGAAGGACACAGGGAACATCTTAATTTGCTATTATTGGGAGAATGAGCCACCTAGCCCCCTCCATGCTCTTTATATGGCCCTGATAACTGAATGCTGCCTCATTCCATAAAATAATATAGAAAAATATGGAATGTTAAAAAATATTATAGAAGAGAGTAGAATATAATAAAATAGAAGAGGCAAGTTTGCAATGTTTAATTTTGCTTTTTTGTGCCAAGTAAATTCTCGTTTTACGAGGTGTCAAAATATTTCCACCATATTTTTAGCTGTGTTGCCTATATTATCTATCCTTTATTTTCAGTATGACCAAGTAATAATGCTAGCTGCTGGCACTGGTATTGCCCCTATGCTTCAGTTAATCAGAGCGGTTCTTGGTAATGACAATGATGACACACGTTTGACACTTTTGTATAGTTGTAAAAAGGCTTGTGATATCCTGATGAAAGATCAGCTTGATGAGTTCAGAGCGTTTTGGAATTTTAATGTCACATACTTTCTAACACAGGTATATTCTTTGAACCCTAATTATTACCTGATAAATCAATGAGTCAAATAAATCAAAAGTAATTAATTTGGACATGTGGCAAGCGTTTATTTTTAGTTACAAATTCTTACCCAAGACTTATTAAAATTCATCATTTGGCAGTTGAAACATTCCCCTCGATGTCAAATCGTCTTACTTCAAATTCAAAGGAAAGCATCAAAAAACCATATGTTCTCATTCTTTGTACATAACGAGAAAATCAGTGTTGTTTGAACGAAATTCAAATTAGAGGGGGGGGGATGCCTTGTCAGTTGCTTCCGTTCAGGTTTTTATTATTTAGGAGCTGTAATAGTGTTTGACACTTATTGCTCTAAAACCGCTCGAATCTCACGGAAAGTAATAAATTTTTTGTTCATCTATTCTGACCAGGCATAACTTTGGATTTTCAATCTTAACATCTTGCTTTTTATCGTGAAAATAACCCTGAAGACTTCGTTTGAGTTTTAAACGCGTGCATTTTCACTTCCTCGATAGACCAGTTTAGAAGACGACCAAAGCTGCATCAGATATGGAGATGTTATCCTCAATACAAGAATAGATAAGGATTTTTTGTTGAATATTCTACCCAAGGCATCTGACCGCACAAAAATCCTGATATGTGGAACGAAATCATTTGACAAAGACATGATAAACTATGCTTTGAACATAGGTTATCAACTGGACGAAATTTTTATCTTTTAAAGTGGTTTTCTAAATGCATCATAGCAGTCGCATTTCCAATAGATTTTAACAGCCTTGTGCCAATTATTGCGTTTTAAGCAAAGTACGGCTCAGTTTTCGCCTGTAATTATCAGTATCTCAAAATCATGGTTTTTGTAATGTTATTTTGCAAGGGAAGTTTTCATCTGACATAATGAAATCATGTTTTGTTCAGTGAACGCATTTGATTTTAGGCCAGAGCTGGCAAGTTCGCATTATACATTATACATAACCTCCATTGGCTCATTGGCGGATTTAAAGGGGGCAACTAGAGGAAGTTGCCCCTCCTTCGACGAGTTGAAACAAGTCTGGCGCCCTCTTTTCGGAAATTGTGCGCCCCTTTTGAAAAATAAGAATCAGGGCTGAAAAAGTCACAAATTGTATAACATTTTTCAGCGCCCCCACCACCAACTTCCCCTCTTTCAAGTTTGCTCTGGATCATCAGCCCCTGCATTGGCTTGTTTTGCGTTCACAGCATATTAATTTAGCGATCTGCCATATTTGGGCAGCTGTTTACTTAAATGAGAAGAAAACTAAAAACGCAGCAAATGATGTAACTGGCCAATAGAACGCCTCAACTCCAGATCAGTCAATATTGCAATCTTTAATTACACTCGGCAATCATAGGGTAATTAAGAACCTGTCGTGTTTTCAGTTTAGTTGCGAAGTATAAAAAGACATGAATATTTCATGTGATATTAAAGTGACCAGAGGCAATATTTTGCCTTTTTTATTGATAACTGCTTTCCTTTTGTTGGGTTGAATGTGGTTTTATTTACATACATGGTTACGTCCTTAGAGGCTAAAAAATCCATAACAAATTCAATGTTATTGTCGCCGTTCTTTATTTTTATTCCGAAGTTCAACAGTCAGACCCCTCCCCTTGTGTACAGGATAAGAGGAAATCTCCTGATCATCTTGTAGGAGAAAGACTTCTTTATTTTGCTTTCAGATCCCCGTTGACACACCGATTTATCCACTGAAGCATCTTAAAACTGTATATGTGCATATTCAAATGATTCAAATTTACCGTTTAGCAAATACTTTGAATACGGTTTGACAAGCATTATGTTTATGCAAACGAGTGATTCGATTAAAATTAGGGATTTATGTATAGTTCATAGAATCATTTCTGGCTATGACATTTAATTTTATTAAACGCAGTTGATCGTTAATTTCGTTGCCATTATCACTGTACATTTGGTTTATTCCATATAAAGACCATAAACAATTCCAACAGCAAAGAAGTCATGTCCCTGGTGGCGATACTCAGCATAATTGTCAAAATTGTTGTCAATGAGACACAAACTAGCAATCTTCACCCCTTGGTTGCAAATCTGACCAATGTGAACAAAACTAATGATTTTGTACCTATGGTAGTTCAATGCTTTCACTTTCTCCTTTATCGATTCACTTAAACTTTTTGCTACCGTTTTGCAAAACTCCGCGCGATAGGTTTTCCCGTCAAGATTCTTTTCAAACAGATCTTTGATTATATTTCGTACTTCACACTCATTGAAATACTTTCTAGGCTCCATTCGATAGAGATCGAGATTAATCCGTGGCGCTGGCGGTTGGCTGGCGCTCGTTAGACGAGATGACGGATTCGTGAACGGCGATCTGCTTGAAGAGTTCAGATAACGCGGTATTCCCAAACTACTCTGGGTAGCAAATGGCCTCAGACTGTACTCCATCTGTGGGATGTCAGCATGCGAAATGACTATACTTCCTTTATTTTCGAGCTTCTTTTTCTCAGCAACGAGAAAGACAGCTCTTGCTTTGATTTTCCTTGCCAATTTCTGTGCTCGTATCATGCCATAAATGCTATTCATGTTCTTTGGGCCACCGTCGAGGTATTCCATTGCCATTTTTAGCAGAATAATGCGCTGCTGTGGTCCTTCTTTTGCTGAAAGTACGGTTTGCAACTACTGAAAAAGTTATGGATTCACAGACGACATAACAGAGTTTAACAGCGACCAAGTACCTTTTGTGCACAGTCAAACATATACTATTGGTGCATGAATAATTAAACAGAATATCTATGTTTACAATGGAAAGAAGATTCTTTCATTCAGTACTGTAGGGCGCGCTTTCAAGGCCATTATAGATTTTATTTTCACGTATCATAGCAGAAAAAAATAAGATCAAGAGAATTTCGTGTAAATGTGAACAGTTGAGCGACATCCTTTTGTCGAAAGACATTGTGAGACAGGTTGCATCAAAGTTCTGGCATTGTTAGGCAATTATTGTATTGAAGCAGCGAAAATTGCTAAACAAAACAGTCTGAATTTGCTATGATTGGAAATCTGACATCTGTGTTCAGGAAGATTTATATTGAAATGAAGTTACTGAATTGCTGATATAATAATAAAATTTGTATTTGGAGTCATAGGACGTAAAAACATTCTTTTTTGTTGATTTTTTCTGCATAGTTGTAGTTTCGAAAACGTTTCGATTGCTTTAGCTGTTTCCAAAAGAGAAATTTGTTCGATTTCAGTTTGTTTTCGCATCCGTCTGCAGCAATAGTAATAACAACCTGTTCTAAGCTACGCAATGTTTCTGTCTTATTTTGTATTTCTGTCGAATTTCTTATGTATTTCTTAAACACCTACTTCTTCCTCCATTTCTTTCTTCATACTCCATGTTGCGCCTTTGAAGTAATAGAAACACTGCTTCTAAAAAACTGACTTTAACATTAGTATACTGTGCTGTAGTGAAAGGGGACCTTACGCCAATTTACCCCATTTATAGGGGAATATGTAGCATTTACTAAAGTTGAAGCATTCCAAGGTTGCAGGGAAACGGGGACACCTATGTGAAGTAGAACGTCTAAGAAAGTGCCTGTTTATGAGTAGCAGTACCCAATAAGTACTGTCCGCGTTGTAACTGTCATGCCTGTTTTCACGAATAAGGTTGCACTACAGTACTTGTAGTTATAGAAAGGTTCTAGCCAGCAAAATTTAGAGGTCAATGTAAGTCATACATGTCAATGACAAAGCTGGACAAGTTGTCAGAAATGCTAAATGGGCAGACATAGAAAACTGACTTTTTAAGACGTTCCCTATGTCAGCATATGAGGGTGGCGTATTTGTCCACCCGGTCCTGTATTAATCACTCACAATAAGTGATATTAATCATGTGATCAACGTAATGAGGCGATGACCAGGTGGTCTTTCCTGTCGAAACAATGGTTACTATGATTAATTTCTTTTTTTTGTTATGGCAACCGTACGGTTCCTTTCCAATGTATTGAATCTATTAATTGCGCGCCCGTTTTTAAAATCAAATCAAACCAAATACGCCATGGAAGGTACATCAAAATTTCAGTTTTCTGAAGCTCAACGCGATCTTCTGGAAAAAGCCTACTCAGAAGGACTTATATCAACATCAGATAGGTTTCCTGCGGAATTTGAAGGACCGGCTGATTTGTCAAACTTTCTGTTAGCACTGTAGATAAGATTTGTTTCAAAGCTTATGGCTAACTGTGAAACGTAAAAACAGTTGTCCTTGGTTTTGAGGAATAAGTCAGGAGCTCGTTGATCTCCAGTTATGATAGAAAATGAAAGAAAGACTAAAAATCCACAGAGAAAAGGTTAATGTACTGGTTTAAAGAAGGTGGCTATGAGTAGCAGTACCCAATAAGAAAATGATAGAAAATGAAAGAAAGACTAAAAATCCACAGAGAAAAGGTTAATGTACTGCTTTAAAGAAGGTGGCTGAAAATTTCAATGCAGAATGTACTGCGACCTTGACTAAGATGCGCTTTGCAGCCAGCACCAATATGCAGAAGAAATTTTGGAAGACAGAATTCAGTCAGGTGATCGGCTTAAGCTCAATTAAACACATCTTTGCAAGCTGGAGGCGCTTTTAAAGAACTTTAAGGAAAAGGTAATGATGTTGGAAACAATTCATTTTTCGATTTTTAGTTAAGCTTCAATTTCAAATTTCAGCATAACAGAGGTAATTTACATTTTATAGCCTTAGTTAGTGAACAAGAAAAAACTTTACAACGTAGAGCGATTCAAGAAAAAAGAGTTTTTGTCCATTGCCTGTTTCAGAAGTTGTCTGTTGTAGGTGTCAGCATGCCAGAAGATCAGGATAATTTCTTAAAGACTTACTCCTGCGATAATGGTGTATTAGGCAGTACATATCACGAATGGTTATGTTATTTGGATAGTTTGGAGATAAGATACTGTCATGTGTTAATCGATAAAGAGAGAATGACACATCTTAATGAGTGTGTTGCTGCCGAAGATTCTATAAGAGCTCATGGAAAGATTGACAAGTGGGACTGCCTTGTATAATTTTCAAAGAGACTGTATTTCTGTTAGATGTTTTCTTATTTAAGTTTTGTCAAAATTGGATACGAAAAAAATCAAAGCCATGGTTTCTCCAGCAATTATAAGACAAAAAACCGTGTACAACATCCTAGACAGTTAGTAAACTCATTTGTGCCTTCGAGGGACGTATCTGGAAAAGTTATAAAGACCGAGGTTTGTCGCCAGATGTAGCTAGCGGCCTTATTCCAGAAAAATTTTGTAGCCAGCAACAACGTCAAAAAGGGTTTCTGGACGAAAACAGAAGGAGAAGTGAAAAGTCTGGTTCAAGTTTCACTTTTTCAAGCTTTTCTGGGTAACAAAAGTAGCTGAAAATATTTGGCGGCATATAACCTTGCAGAGTTGGCCCAATTGTGGAAAAGGTCGGTAGAAACGTACCGTAAATACTGGTGAATATGTCGAGATTTCAACAATACCGGTGTGTATATCGTTGGTGCAATCCAAAGTAAACTTTCGACCGAAGTCTTCATCAGTAATCTATATTATTTTTATTACACTTGGAGTTAGAGCTTTTGATAGTATATATATATATATATATACTATCCTCTTCTAACTGATGTCCTTATCCTCTTCTAACTGATGTCCTTATCCTCTTCTAACTGATGTCCTTATCCTCTTCTAACTGATGTAGCAATCCTATAGGCAAGCCACGGTTTTTGCTTCTTTAACTCCATAATAATGATTTTGAGAAATTTTCAGCGTCTTTTGTAATATTCTAATTCCGTAAGCTAAATGAAAAAATACGTGTTTTCTAGCAATACAGAACATAACACTCCTCTTTTGACAACTTCTGATTCTGAACACAATTGTATACTATATCCGAACATAGGTATACAAATTGGTTAAAGCGGTTCGTGTCTATATGCTACACAGTATATTGTTCCCAAAAATGTTATTCTCGTAATTTGTGACTTTGGAATGTACTGGCTGGCAACCGTGTTGCAGGCAGACGTTTCAGCACTTTTTCGAGGAGCGCCAAGTTTTTGCTCAGCAGCGAAAGTTTTTTTGAGCGCCACGCCAGGCACCACTGAAGTTCTACATAGATAATAAGAACCCCAAATAAAAAAATTTCCTTCCGCCACTATTCTCTTGACTCACATTGTCATGACAATGCAATGAAAACGACGAAAAGTCTGTTAAAAAATTTCGAGACCAAACTCTTGGGGTATCAAACACCTGGTATTTTTTGCTCCAGGGATGACATTGCCATACCAATTTTGCTTGTACTGTACCATTTCATTGGACAGCTTTTGAGCCAGTAACTTTTTGGCCGTTATCGCAAAAAGTACCAATTCCCCTGTTCTGAAATCAATTTAATTTAAATGTAAAGCTGTGGTAACCATGCTCATGATAGGCTGGTGAGCTGATTTTATAAATCATTGTATCATTTCGATATAAAAACATCAAGAAAATATCAAATGCCTTTGCAATATTTTTAGAATAAGCATAATCATTGTAAACAAGATTGATATTTTGAATACCAAAATCAGTGCAAAATGAACGCAACATTACCTCGATCTGTCTCTTCTAGCCTACAAATGCAATCTAAATATTTACAAGACAAACGTAACTCCAATTATTGAACCCAATCAAATAAGTTATAGAAATACATACTTGACTGGAAGACAAGGACACAACGAGACAAGGAAGATCAAAAGAGAGCATAGTTATTCTGAATTGAGTTGAATCATTGTCTACAATATGGTACCCTGGATGCCAGAGCCTCAGAGAGTCAAAGGATGAAGAACGGGGGAAGAAATTGCTAAGGAGAATGGAAGAGGAAAGGAGAGAGACGAGGCTCTGGCACCCAGGGTAACAATATGGTCAAACTTGAAAATGTCGACCATCTCGACAGAAATAGTTTGAATGAACAACATTGCTAAGTTTGGTCAAGGCTAGAATTGGTCGTACCACGATTTCAAGCAATAGAAGCAAAGAGCATCGTTAGAATCTATTCATTTACCGAATACGGTAGTTGACAGGTCCAATCTTAATGTTCGTACGAAAACATCCACATAACAATCCAAGACAACAATGCCGCCCACCAGATCTATATGGAGACGCCAGATTTCTAACTACTGCCCAGAACAAACGCCCCAATGATTAATATCAGTAGCAGCAAATTCAAAATGACTAGCATAATTTCTAGCGATAAATTGTCAGCTACCTTTGGTATCACTGCTTCATCACCGACATTCGTTGAGCCAAGCAATATACCAATCATCAGGTTAATGGGGATCAACCATAGTGATAGCAACTGAATGTTGTTCTCAAAAATGTCCCTTATTGGTGCTTTTGCTGAATGGAGAATGGCAGAAGCGGATGAAAAACAAATAAGGGCTGCAATACCTACTTTTGTATTCCGAAGGAAAAAGACAATGGAGATGCCCATTATCAGTTTACGCATCATTTCTAATACCTCCCAATACCAACATTTGTCGGTATAATTTTCATAGAAGAACTTCAAAGCGAATTTTGAAATACCTTCTTTTTTGCCATCCTCCAAGAAGGCATAATATTCCACTACTAATGCCCTTTCATTGTCAGATATGCCCTCTTCATTGTCAAATATTTTGCTGGCATCGAGTGTTTTTAAGTGTTCCTTTGTAGATGGTCTCTTAATAAAAAGTCACAAAAGTACCAACATTGCTAATAGTCTGGGCTCTTAGCACAGTATTTGACTTGAATTGTGCAAATTGTGATACCAGCATGAAAATTGGTACACTAGGGCAATTTCACAGGCTGATGACGATGCCGAACAGACACAAGCCGGAAAATGCCCCCAAGTGCTATTTTTAGACTGGGGTTCTTGGCCTCAGTCCTCGAATTGGGCCAAACTCCATATGTCATTACTGATTTATGAAAAAAGTAGGAAAGGAAAGATTTAGGTGCATTATCATATATTAAAATATATTAAGAGAAAAGGACATGAAAAAATGCCCCTTTATGCTATTTTTAGAATATGAAATTGGTACCCATGTCTCTATTTAGGCATTCTTCTCTAAATAATTACTCTCTTTTATATGAATATGAAATGTAGCTTTCTCCATTCTTTCAACAAACTGAAAAGTAATACGAAAAGATGTAATTGACAATCTTACCTCTTGATGCTATTTTTAGGATGGGGTACTGGAACCCAGTTCTTGAATTCGGGTCTTACCTTCATAGTCTAGGCTCTAAGCACAGTATTTGACATGAATTGTGCAAATTGTGGTACCAGCATGAAAGTGAGTACACTGGGGCAATTGGACACGTTAATAATGATGCTGAGCAGACACAAGCTGAAAAGTGCCCCAAAGTGTTATTTTAAGACTGGGGTACTTGACCCCAGTCCTCAATTTTGGATTTCATTCATACGTAGTTAACTAAAGTTTAAAATGAGCACGAATGTATAGGTTTAAACAAAATTCTACACGATAAAGGTATAACACAAAAACAATTAAAATATTACCCTTGATGCTATATTTAGAATGGACTACTGGAGCCCGGTCCTCTATAAGCTTTCTTTTATAAATCATTACTATATTCTGTATGAATACGAAATAAATTAAATATTAAATCTCTGGATTGCTACTACTCCTCACAGAGCCCTTCAAGAAAAGCATAGAAGAACTACCTATTGAAGTTTGGAAAACACAACAGGCTAGAAGAATCAGTGCAATTCTATTATTGGTTTACTGTTAGATTCAATGCTATTGTTGCTAGTTAAAGCAAAAAGGGAGTGAAATTTTCACATGTTTCTAAGTGCCCTTCATTAGATTGCACCTTGGGTGTTTAGCCTTTGTCATACAAACTACTCGCGCTGGCTGCCAATATAACATCAATCGTACTTGAAAGTAGCCTATAATTATAACGATTTTGGCCCCTCCGAATATGCTCGAGTTTGAAAGTTCAGTAAGGGTACTTTGGATAGTCAGCATTTCATACAAATTGTATGAGACTTTCAGAGGTAGCGAAATGTGAAAGTCACATTTTCTTGTACATGTGATAAATTGCATTGACCTTCAGAGACAGGAAACGCGTACATATTTAAACATATCGCTTTATGCATATATTAACTGCGTTTTTTCATAATATTTTTCGGTGATTGAAAAGTTGTATGAAGCTACACTTTAGTATTTACATCAAAATTAGCGATATTTAACAGTAGATGAAAAAGTCGAATGAGCTTGGATCTAAGTATCCCATTCAGAAAAGAGAAACTAGGCGGAATTTTATCTCTCCGTTATATTTTAGTGTATCACAAAGTATAGAATGCTAGACTTTTTATGTTAAAAACAGTAATGACTATTAGCTTACAATAGAAACAAGTCTAAAAAGCGGGTCTATCATTTGTAGCATCTAGAGGTAATATTCTACTTTTTTCTAAAAATACTGTTTCGTTAACCAAAAAGGTAGACAGCCATGCTATCATGTTTACGTCAAAAGCAAGTAATGGCTTGTAGAAAGTGTTTACATAGAGGCCTAGAGGCAACAGCCATAATCTAAAAAAAAAATCAAAGGATAATATTGTTTCTTTGTTATACTTTTATCGTGTAGAACTGTATTTAAACCTATACCTTCATGCTCAATTTAAACTTTAGTTAACTACGTATGAATGAAATCCAAAATTGAGGACTGGGGTCAAGTACCGCAGTCTAAAAATAGCACTCTGGTGCATTTTTCAGCTTGTGTCTGTTCAGCATCATTATCAACGTGTCAAATTGCCACAGTGTTCCCATTTTCATGCTGGTACCACAATTGGCACAGTTCATGTCAAATACTGTGCTTAGAGCCTAGACTATGATGGTAAGACCCAAATTCGAGAACTGGGTTCCAGTACCCCATCCTAAAAATAGCATCAAGAGGTAAGATTGTCAATTACATCTTTTTGTATTACTTTTCAGTTTGTTGAAAAAATGGAGAAAGCTACATTTCATATTCATATAAAAGAGAGTAATTATTTAGAGAAGACTGCCTAAATAGAGACATGGGTACCAATTTCATATTCTAAAAATAGCATAAAGGGACATTTTTTCATGTCTTTTTCTCTTAATATATTTTAATATATGATAATGCACCGAAATCTTTCCTTTCCTACTTTTTTCATAAATCAGTAATGACATAATGAAGATTGGCCCAATTCGAGGACTGGGGCCAAGTATGCCAGTCTAAAAATAGCACTTGGGGGCATTTTTCGGCTTGTGTCTGTTCGGCATCGTCATCAGGCTGTGAAATTACCCCAGTGTACCCATTTCATGCTGGTATCACAATTTGCACGATTCATGTTCTGACAGGCCAGACTACAAAGGCAATGCAAGTGGTAATATCAGTGATCCATAAGTGCGATATGATGACGTAAGGCAAGGAATTCGGTAATCACTTTTCAGGTACGACAAGTGATGCATGCAATGTCCATTGAATTCGCTGATGCAGAATCTGTGGCAACTCTGTGGCAATACTTGGAAAATGCGACTGGAAATGTACGTATATGTAGCAAACATAAATAGTGCTACAGTCCTTAAGCAATACTTGCCGCAGCCCTTCATTTTACCTTTGAACTGGTGGTATGTGCCGCGAAAATAGCAAGACAAGTAGGTATACTTAATAAGAAAATATGCAAAAAACAAGGCTGGTACAAGAGCAATTGTGATGAGTGAAAATCTGAATTCGTCTATTGCATTCATCCTCCAGCTGGAAATGATGCAGTGCAGAGAGGGAATATGCGAATGATTTCCATTGCAATGCAATTAAATATGTTCATAGTAGTTGCAATTGACTTAGACTAGTGGATAAAATCAAGTGACTTAGGCACAAATGACTCCGTACAATATTTGATAGAATCCAATCAGAATTTTCCAAGTAGAGAGGATGATATCTGCAAACGTTCTTTCCCTCCCATAAGCTGGATCATCGTTGCTTCTGCATTAGTCACTCGGTGCTAATCTGATTTTCTCCGTTAATGTTATTATCCAGCAAATAAAGATAAAACCAGCAACGTAACCAACAAATTGCAACACAGCAATGGCCCTTGAAGGGCATTTATTACATTTTCCAAAGTTTTTCATGAACCCCTTGTCACAGACTGGACACAAATTACCAATATAACCTCGTTCGCAAGTAGCGTTCACACCTCCGAGGCAGGAACCCCGTATTTGGCACCTGTGAGGAGTGGGCATGCTACAATTATTCTTGATTGGTCCTCGATCATAATCATTATTCTTTGTATCAAGATTCTTCATAAAAGATAAAAAATAATTCTTACACGATTTGTTTGATGCTGTTGTCATAGTATCCCAAAACATCCAGTAGCCTCTTGCTAGTACTACGTAGTCTCGTTCACATGAAAATCCCTGCTGTGTGCATTTTGTACATTCCCCAAAGCGATGAACCCTTGTGTAACCATCTAAGCAAGGACAAGCACGATACCCGGCTAATGCATTGGTAGCAGTGTCTTTTGGTCAGGTTAAACAATCCAAAGGACCTTTTCCTGGAGCTTTTTTAAGAGGCACAAATTGGCCACGAGGACATATTTTGCAAGATGTGCTTGCAATTTCGTTCTGAAAAAACCCGCCTGCCGGACAAGGAATACAAGTACCACCGCACATTTCATTAATGCATTTGTCATGAGCACCAATGGGACAAGGTCGACAGCGAAAGTATACATCTTTCTTGTGATTAACATTGCAGTCGAAGCCATCTCCTTGTAAAGCAGTAAATGACGTTAAAATTTCTAAGCTTTCTGTGGGACTGCACATCACTCTCGCTCTGGTATGAGCAAAGCTGGTACTTTCGCTGATATGGTTGCAACTAACATATATCCATATATCTTCGAGTCGTTATCCATTTTATTCAATTCCAGAGCATTCAAATACCTTAATCAATTGTTTCCAAAAAGGAGTAAAATTTTGGCAACTGCTTTATATCTTCAAAGACACCATCTAAAGTTTGAATATTATTTTGAAATAGGGAAACCAGGTGCACAGTCATGTTTTTTAACGTATCGCGTGGAAGCTGGACTAACTTGTTTTTCTGCATATATAACTCTGAAACAAACTTTAATCCGGTAAAAGCATTTGAAGATATTTCACTGATGTTATTGTTATTCAAAAACAAGGCACTTAGCCACGGTGAACCTGCAAACGAAAACGGGTCGATTTTCCTTAAACAATTATGCGACAAATCCAGACATTGGAAACGAACGTTTTGTAAATTAAAAGACTCAATACAATTAGAGCTAAAATCTAGATTTCTGCAGTTTGCTTTTAGTTATCTACTCTCGTAATATTGTTCAAATTCAAAGTGAGATCTTGTAGATACTGTATTCCACTAAAGTCAGGAACTTGGACCAGTGAATTGTTACTTAAATCTAACCATGCAATTTTTGCAGTTTTTTTGCAAAATGCATTTTTTTGAGCTCAAGAATTTTCCTCTAGGAAGATTTGAAATAAAATTGTCTCTTAACCTGGGACCATGGAGACGAAATAGGCAATAAAATGCACCATTGGAAATATTATGGAGACCTGTGTTTGCTAGGTTAAATTTTCCCAACCTAGAAAATGGACAAAATTCGTTGTCTTCAATCTTTCTCAGCACTTTGTGTGAAAGGTCTATGCTCTCAGCTGTTTTTGGAAACAAAAAAATCCTACCATCTAATTCCATTCTGTTGTCATTTAACTTTATTTCACAAAGAGTCCTTGTTCTTGCTTTTTCAAATATCTCATGAACCGCATTGATGAAAAGGAAGTTGAAGGAAAAGTCAATGGTAACAAGATTTCTTGGAAGTAAGATTGGGGGCGTCAATGCACATCCTCGCAGGAGCAATGATTGCAGGTGAAAAATCGTTCAAATGAATCGTATTTGAGTTTCAAATATGGATTATCAGAAAGATCAATGAAACAAACCGATAACGGTATTCCTACCGGCAATGACATCAATCCAATGCCAACGCAACGCAAAATTGAGTTATCTGACAGCTCGCTGGACACCTGGCCGTAAAACAGGACACGCTCAGTATTAAACTTAGTACCAGTTTCGAAACTACCTGAAGCAAATTCATATTTGCATTGCTATTGCATTTCCCTCTGTCTTCTGCAAAAATATAATTATGAAAAATTCAGTGCTCGAAATTGAAAAAGGAAGAATGCGGTTCGGGAATAGCTCCTCAAAGTGCAAAAGTTGGAGTACATTGCCGAGTTACAATGACAGGGGATGAAAATACACTTTTCCAGTATAGGGGAAGACAAAGTTGGATAAGACCTGGATGAAAATAACCTTATGACTTAGAAATTGTCAAATATTGTCTGCGACTATCGTTGCACTGTACAAAGCCTTTTGCAACCTTTTTCAAATCTATTTTATCAGTTATTAGCCGGTGAGAACAAAGCATCATTAGGTTATTTTATCTCTGTCATACTACTTTGCAGGGAACTTATTATTCTCCGCTAGGTTGAGAACGATCTTTATCTTTGACAACTTTGGAGAGACCGAGGGGCAAATCACTCTAAGAAAATCCCGTACACCTTTCGTGAAAATCTTATTGTTTTATTCCTATTAACAATAATCAACACCATGGACTACATCAAAACTGAAGTTGAATATGCGTCATAACATGAAGTTGTAAAAAGGATTGGGTCAAAATTGAAAAAACATTTTTCAAAATTTTCAATATGATGGAATTTTCTGTAATTTTGATTTTTCATAGACCCAGGTTCAGTTTATATGGACAGCATTAGTTGTAGAGTTCCCTTTAATTTTTGACAGTGGCGAGGATCGAAGCTAGTAACAAAGGAAAGAGTTGTGATTCAGTAGTTAACTCTAAAACAAACTCTGTTTCATTTATTTCTTTTACTCAAGCCAGGGCATTAAGATAATGCGATGCGAATGATACTTCAACAAACTTCAACAAGGACTGCTGCATCTTCTTAAAGATTCGTCTACCGAATAATCTAGTTTTTGCTTGCGCTTGACTGTTTAGTGTGAAACATTAACGGGTAAAGGTATTGCCTCATGGAATTTAAAATTGACATAAAAAAGATGTGCCATATTGCACATAATGGACGAATAAACTTGACAGGACTGATCACTGGTTTCTTGGAATGCAAAGGAAAGAATTTAACTTCTGATAGCATTTGATTGAAATGGTTTTCGAAATGATAAACCTAAATGTTTTGTGAAAAATATCGTATGTAAGCACGTTTTAAGTCGAAAATTTTGAATAAATTTAAGTTAAGAAATATTTCAGGCACCGCGGAGCATTGAGAAAAGTGGGGGGCCTAGAAAAAGTGGGGAGGGGGGCTAAAATCGTATAAAAAGAGGCTTTTCTGGTACTTTGATACTTAATATTTGGCATTTTTTTCAAAAAGTGGAGGGCTTTCCATTCTCCTTTGCAATTCCTTCCCCCGTTCTTCATTCTTTGACTCTCTGAGGCTCTGGCACCCAGGGTAGTGCTCTGATTGTAGATTCTAAGCGCCAAACTAAAACAGTTGCTTATTATTGCTTAAACTTTTTGACTGGCGACTTTAAAGTTGTGAATGTACACCGTCGTACAAAGTATAAAGAACCAGGAGGCACAGGAGGCAAGTGTCCCCTAACTTTTCTGAAACAGTGGTAAAGTACCTATTTGTAGCTTATAGGGGTGACCCTATTTTGACTTTATCTCCCCCCCCCCCGCACCCTTAAAATGTTTCCTACCTCAAGGTCTTGGTGTGCAGATGTAAACAATTTTGGTACCAAGGTTTTACAAACTAAAATTTTCTAAAAATTGATTCCATCACCATCTGCATCAAAATACCTGACTATTTGGTAAATTTTAAGTCTTTCTATAACCATATCACAGCAAATTTTTAGGATTCGGTTGTTCTTTTTGACGTCAATATCAAACTAAACAGTATTTGCATTACTGCATTACTGCATTGATAAATTACTGTATGCTAAATGGTCGATAAATAGAAAAGCAGTGATTTACGTTCTAGGGTATGTAAAAATAGCAAATATATGATGCGATATCAGAGAATAAAACACAAAAGCTTTCTTACCTTCAGCAATTTACATCATAAGTGATTGGGGAAGTTCTTGTCCATCCAAATTTGATAAACAACCACAGATTTGACATGGCTCATTAAATTCCGGCTGGTTGCCCCAATTGTTCGAAGATCTCTCTGATGAAAAGGTTTCGTTGTTTCTTGGACTTTATCTGCCCTGACAGACCAAGTCGAATCAGTTGTGTAAAACTAGTGGCGCACGACCATTCATTTTCAGGGGTATCTTTTATACAAAGCGGATCCTGAAGGGGTAAATTGGTCAAAGACCTACGATCAGGACAATCTCTGAAATCTTTAAAAATATCCTATGTAAAATCTATGGTCCATGTAACTTTACATTCACCAAATACTAAAAAACAACCCACGTGGTACAAAAAAGCACGATACTTATATCCTACTTTTTTGTACTCCGTCAAAGTCGGGGACCCGGCAGGTGCAAACAATACGAATTATTACCCTCCGTGCATCAATGATTTCTTGCAGAATCTAATTCGTAGAATTTTAACGAAAAGGTGATTTGAGAAAATTTTCATCAGAGAAAACAAAAAATTGAGTTAATCCCACAAACCAGATTAAAATTTGACCTGAGTAGAAACTTTCCAAAGCATTAGCAAAATATTAGCAAAATATCTTAAAACAAGTTGGGGCTTGTTTTATGTCTTACTTAAACTAGAGTTTTATTTTTCGAGCAAATAAAATGCAAACAGCTATATATAAATATATATAAAAACAGAGTTTGCCAAGTTGTTTTGACAGATGGTACCGTCGTACAACAAAATCATGGCTCGTTAAGATATATATATATATGGTAAAATATATATGAATGGTAAAATGCATGGTAATGTGACAAAATTAGCGTCAAAATACTAAAGTTCCAATTTTAATATACTTGGGAAATGAACTACACTGTGGATGAAGAATTCGTTCGATTTATTGGCACGTTTTTACATATTTGACACTAAATATATATAAAAAAGAAGAAGGTTCTTCAATTTAACTGAACAAAAAGCTAGTGAAATAAACCAAACAGGCACGACACCACTGGGGGGGGGGGGGGGGGGGGGGTGGGTTGGGTTGCTGAAGCGCTCTCCTACTTTTTCAAGAAAAAAAATTTGACCGTCTCTTTTAACAATTTTTAAAAAAGAGCATAAAAATATGAAGAACAGCCTGAATTTTACTAATTTATTTACGTATGTTTCTATTATTTGTCTATTATTTGCATAAATTCATTAGCTAACTTTCTGTGTCATTGCAATGTCCACATTTTGGACGTGCAAATATGGTCTGCTGAAAATACTCGAGACAAAGTAGATACACATTTCTGTCCAGGAAGTAAAATTCTCTCAACCAATACAACAGCTTCATTCTCATCGATGTGCACTTTGAGCCAAAGGTTACCTTTTTTTTATTTTTCTAACGTCTCTGACTTTTTCTTCCCTAACCTCGTCTCTGACTCCTCCCCTCCCAAATTTTTCTTAAAAATCAAAAATCAATGTTTTTCTGAGTATCGACGAATTGTCTGTTCTGAGCGGTATAGTATTTTGTAGAATTCTAGGCTGGGAGATGAATTTTTAGCCAATCTAAAGGCCGATTTTCAAAAATTTCCTGGCGCGTCGGACCCAACCATGGTGGGTCCTCCTATGTCACTAAACTATATTATCAGCCCCCAGCTTCAATTTTATGGCACCATCCCTGCTAAATGCAGCTGTAGATATATTCTTCTTATCTTAGAGAAAAAAATGTTAGGAAGTTGCAACCAGTTGGCTTCTTTATCAATTGGAGGGGAGGGGTTTATTCGAGAGGGAGTTTTATTGATAAATCAGGAGGAAAAGCTGTTTTTTTCGCCTGTGCTTCAGATAGGGGTCTTGAACACAGGCTTCACGGGCAGTAGTGAAAGCTTTTTTCTGGACAACCATTTTGGGGTAGTATTTCAAGATCCATTGCTAACGTATCAATTGCATAAGATTCATTAACAAAGCAGGTCCTGTTTCACCTATTCAAGCATAAACTTGCCAAAACCCTCAACCATATATTCAAACAAAAATACCTGTTCCCGGAGATAAGTTATTCCCTGTTACCATGACATATGAATTGTAAAATTGAGAGTACCTGTTAATATATCCTCCTTTCAAAAACATTGTTTCGTGGGAACCTTATCAATAACAACCTCAATATCAATAACACAGATTCAATATCTTTTTGCACATAGTTCTCGTCCATTTCTAATCAAATTAAAGGTTGTATCACTCTTTTTCAAAGATTGAACTATAATTTTAGATCAACAGGACCTTTCTTCAAAAAAGGATTTTTTTAAAGCCGTACCTGATTTTCATAGAGTGATAATAACTTTATCTGATACCTCTAATAATTCTGTTAGTTGTTTATCCTAAGCAAGATAGATAGTCCTAAATTTTCAATTATTTGAAATACTAAAGGCTTCGAGAGGGAGATGGTAGCTGTGACGAGAAACCCAAGGACACGTAACTGCTTTTAAACCGAGACAATATCCTCGTAACATAAACTGTCTGTGTCTTTGTCAAGTGTCACTCCACAGATACTTATATGTTACTCCATGACTTATGTAGGGTACTTACACTATAATAAAATTTAGAAGAATTTGAAGCCCAAATTCTTACTTTCTTGAATTTCTGACGACACAAACCATAGCGAGAGAAGATATATAAATACGCAGTATATTTTGTCTTTAGCAGCAAATGATTAATCTGAACCTCTAAAAATATCACACTGTCTTTTTTCTGACAAGTAAATAAATATGCATGCATTTATCATCAACTAAGTTAAACTTACAATACTTCTCAATTTCTACCATCTCTACAATACGAATGTACAAAATCTTTACAAACTATTCTAGGCAAGATAAAACAAACAATTTTCGCAGAAAATCTTGTCACAATATAATATCATTATAAATCTATCTCATTGAATTTCCCTGCCAAAACATAAACCTTTTTCTATTAAATCTAGTCTTGGTGGTCGCTCTCCAAGAACCAGCTTGAACTATTGGTTTCTAAATTATAAGTGAATTCTGGTTTTGAATTTCACACAAAACAACAAACTTATAAAATTACATAAATTGTATTTCGAAACAGTCCTCAAATAAATAAGAAAATGGTACTTCAGTACGTAAAGATTTCCAGTTTAGGGAAACTCACAACAAAAATAAATGCTGGTATGATGATGTTAGATTAAAGGGAAATGACACCGGAAATTTGGCAGACATTCTAAGGATGCGGAAAAGTCTGTCTTCTGAAACTTGTGCATCACTCTAACATTGCTATTAAACTAAACAAAGCCTTTTATTGTCAAATTACACCTGATTCTAACTTGAGAGAAAAGAATGTGTGAAATTCGAATGCTTCACAAAAGATTTGATGCAATTGTTTGACTTGGCGTGAAAGCATTCATAACTATCAAATAACAATCCTGAGCCTATTTATTTAGTCTTGACCTAAATTAACGGGTACTATGACAATTTCCTAAGCAATTACCTCGAGGGAAGTTACCCTAACAATAACAATCTCACGGGTAATAGATTTGACAGCCATGTCTGCAATACAGCCAACGCCACTAGAACAGTGGCCTTACTATGGCTGAAGAAAACCCATGAAAATGGCTTCACTGGGTTGCGATACCACAAACTGATTAAACTACAGTTCAGTTAACGATGATAGCGATAGTCCTTCTGTAACGATTCCAGATGAATTTGGAAGGAAGACTTGACATCCCATTTTCACGTGATTCATAACTTTTTGTTTAAGTTCGATCGCTTGCTTTCTGAGTTCAGAGCGTGTTGTTGTCAGTTCGGTGTACGTCATTTTCAAATCCTTTACTTTGTCCTTCAACTCTTCTTCCCGTTCAATTTTTCTTTTTCTGCATCTCTGAGCAGCAAGACGATTCCTCAACTTTTTCCTCTCATGTTTAATAATTTCCTGCATTTTCAAGTCAATTGGGGCGGACTGGAGTGGTGGAGTGTTTGAAGGTACAATCTGGGCTTCGTCCTCCAATTTGTAAGCTGGGGGCTTTGGTGACGACGATGCCGAGCGAATAGAACTTATCACCGGATATGGAGAATTTGATGCGACATTCCTAGTTAAATTAACACTTTGTTGACTGGTTGTTCCACTTTGAGGGTAAGATCTTTCAAGGCTTGACGGCTGCAATGAGTAAACTGAAGCAGTAGAAGAAATGTTCCTTGAAGTTAGGCCAGAACTTGAATTCTGTGGATAACGAACTATGGTCGGTTGTGTGGTGATCCCGTAACTCAATCGCTGTTGATTCTGGTCACTTTGCACACATGCTGGCCTATTTGCAACCTGCTGCCTTCCTTGACTTCTAGCAACTGAAGTTTGCCCTCCACGTACGCCACTTGCATCCGATTTTACCCAACTTGGTGGCGGATAAACACCCGAGCTAGGCCTACCCTGTGTTTGCGATTTAATTACTTGTGCTTCGATTCTCTCCTTCTTGACTGAAACCGTGTTAGCATTTACATCTTGTGAAGAGTAGCCTTGTGAATTATATTGGGCATGACTGGAACTGGCATGAGATGCTGCATATGAGGTGGCCTCACTCAAAGTCATCGGCATGCCCTCGCCATTTTGTTGAAGTTTCTGTAAAGCTCTGACAAATCCAGCGGCAAACTGTTCTCGTTCTTCGACTGTACTCTGATCTGATATACTTGAATCTGTTGGCGTTGGTGTAGTTGTAATAAGTCCATTATTTTGCATGATCAAATTCTCAAGTTCTGGTGATCCAAGTTTAAGCAACATGAGATCTGGAGACTGCAGCAAAGCCCCACTAGTCGGGGTCTCGAGGATAGAGTTCCTTTTGCTGGCAGATATTGCACTTGCACTCCCAAAATCAAGTTTAAGCTTTGAACGATCATAGGCCTCTTTCTCTGACATGCTCTCCGTGTATATGCTGTCCTCATAAAACGTGATCTCTGACATAATTTCGTTTAATGGTCCCTCGAATAGCTGACTGATGACTAAGCTGAACTCTCAGGATATGAACACAACTGCCAGAAGTTGGGTTTCGATTGTATATATCTAGGGCTGAGTAATGGTTCTATTTTTAACATCAATTCTACTGTCGAACTCTGATTGGTCCGCGGTTTCTATCGGATTTCAATGTCGGAAATTGATTGGCTATTTCAACAAAAGTGGGATGACCTACGTAAGTCATGGGACTTTTACCTCTGACGTCAATAACGACGAGAAGTGTCTTAGCAACATAATAGAAAGGAAAAATCAGGGCATCACCTTTGATATTGAATGAAAGCGCAAGAATTTTGTCAAGATAACTCTTTGTTTTTCGGTGTTATCCCTAGTTTGTGACCTCAACACGGGCCAAGCCCATTTCTACGAACTGTAGATTGAATGAAATACTATTTCATGGATTCCTCTTAACCCACGTGGTAAAGCATAGCGGAAAAGTATAATCCTCAACGGCAGTGTGCAACGTAGTAAGGCGTGTCAATGGGCTACAAGGCAAAAGGAAATACGTTTGCTTGTTCTATGAATTCAAGATTGAATTTGAGGAAATCAATGGAAATTGTGGTCAATTTTACGAGAGTTTAGGCGGGGAAACGGATAGTAGAAGCTAGCAGGTCGATTCTTTAAAATGGAAACATAATTCTAAACGCCATGCTCAGTGAAACGTCATTTAACGACATTTTTATAAAAAATACGAAACCTTATCCTGAAATTGGATAAACACTAAATTTGTAATGTAAGAAAATCATATAGATAGGTGTTGAAAAGGAGGTCAAATTTGATTTGCTGGGAATAATGCTCCCTAAACAAGCTACATTTGTAAGTACAATAATTCACATACAAATTCCTTGTTTATTAATTAATTCCTTATGCAATTTTAATCGACATTCCAACTTTTTCTGACATTGTTGAGAGGCCAATTCTGAATAAAGTATCAACAATTTCCAAAGAGTTTGTCTCGACTTTTTGACAATATTTTTCGCGTTCTGTGTATAGTGAGTGGGGGCGGGGAGGGGGTGCTTTGATTCATCCCTTTTTGTCCGAGGTGCCAAAAACTCCATTGAAACTCCGAAAGATCCGAGGCTACCACTTCATTGAAATCCCTCATACCTTTGGTGGAAATCCCATTTTTCATCTGAAAATATTTGGAAATCATTTGTTTTTGTGGCAATCTTGTACGCTAGTTACAACACAGGGAATCATCCCTCGTTTTGGCCTTCGCACAACTCGAGAATTTACGGTTGCTTTTAGCGACTGGTAAAATTAAAAACAAGAGTCATGTCCCTATTCTTCCGATTGCCCCTTCTTACACTGGTATAGTTTATTAAGCATTCAAGCAGAACTGCCTAGTACTCAGTCATGTAAATAATAGGGGACGTGGGGGCGTGACGCCCCTCCCAAAGATTGAAAAACCCAATTTCAGTTGGAAAACCTAACAGATTATTTGAATTTTTTCTCAAGACCAAACTTGTGAATTTTATAATTTGTAACAGGAATTTTGTAATTTTAATGTAGATACATTTACCTTCTTAAAATTCACAGGGTGGAGCGGACCCATCCAGTAATCGTTTTCTATTGTGAAGCCCTGTATCCACTGGATCTTAAATTACACCATTGCACCGTTTATTTCCTTTTTGAAGGGATTTAAGTTGAATTAAATTATTTTTAACAGTCAAGGTGAATTTCCAGATAAGAAAATTGAAACTTTACTAGTACTGAGCCTACAGTTTTGAAAAATAATACCCTGTACTGATCAGAAAAATTTAAAATGGGAACTTTTTAAGAAACTACAAGTAGATAGTTAGTTGAATAAAAATTAAGAATCTTTCTGTGCTAGAAATGTTCAACGCTTCTTACAAAAAGCGTGTGTATGCTACGCTGCCCCTTCTGATTGTAAACGTCTTTAACTCCTTATTATAAATTGCTGTGATAAAGCTGTTGTGAAGGCAGAAAGCATTGCAGAAGCTGCAGGAGAATTTGATCAAAGAAGAGTGTTTCATCTGACGAATCGGGCATATGCACTTGCTCTCGAATCCCCATTTCATTTGTAAACAACGAAAGGGCATTTGACCCTCTGAAAATTGCTAAAAATTCCCTTTGATCAAAAACAAACAAAGAAGACTCAATTCCTTGATGCTTCTATATCGTTAAGATATATTTTAGATAAAATTGATCTGCAGCAAGTTAGCTTTAAAATGGGCAAATCAGAAAAAGAAGAATCGCTGCTAATTGACTTGAATGAATATTATTTTTATCATTTAACATATATAATTGTAGGCACAGTAGATTTAAAGGTCGAAAGAAAAATTCCTCAAGTAAAGTTGGAATTTTCATCCTTCCACGACCCCCCCCCCCCCAAAAAAAAAAAAATTTGCGGCTTGTTTTTTTCCCTGCTAATACTTTGTATCCATTCTCAACATTCGGCGGGAAAATTTTTCGGACACGGAGGGGATAAAGCTCTATCGAGAATGTCCGTGTAAAAAGCTTTGGCCATGTTGGCGGCAAAACACGATTAGAACATTCCCGCAAAAATTCAAGAATGGGTAACTGGGCGAGAACATGAACACTTCTACAATACTTTTCTTCGGAGCAGAAAAGCAGTTTTCAGACAACAGATACTTTAACTGGGTGTCAGATACCTACAAAGTTTGATTAATCTATATGATTTGCGAAGGGCGTGGCTTGTCAAAAAAGGGACAGCATTTATGTACTTCTATGGGGACAGGGGGACACTGGAAGTTAAAATTCTGGAGATGAAGACAACTTTTTTCTTAAAACTTCAGAAAGTAGCAATACAAACCGAATAGGATTCACAACTGTTTTTAGTCTTTGAATCCTTTTAGACCATGGATCCTTTGATTAATAGGGCTCTGTTTTGGAAATGTTCGATGGTCTGAATTCTGTCAGTACTCTATGTCCAAGACCTTGTTGGTTACGATTTAATTCTTGCTAACGTTTCAGCGATATTACTTTGTTCATACTGTCCCCTCCTTTAACACCAGGAGTGTTGTGAAACTACAATTTCAAGTCTAGACCAAGATACCTTTATGTTGATTGGCTAGGAACTGTTACTTGTACCGAGAACTTGTTTTATGCGCATGATAAACGTCATTTTAACATTGCAAACATTTTATCATGCAAATATACAACAGTGCCCTAAACACTTGTTGTTGCACAGCTATATATAAGTGACTAAAGGTTGAATAACTGTACAAATATGTTTAGCAGCATTCCTTGCAATCAACTGGAGATTGTAATGAACCATTTAGTTTTTAGTTTTTTGACTCCGTGCTGCGCATGTGTAGCTTGAAATAAACAGATCCCATTTTATAATCAATTCAACAAATTTACTTTTCCTTAACTAGGTAAATAACTTATTGACCTTTCCTTCCCGGTTCGTTAAGGAGAGATAGTCACTTCAAGGTTGACGAATCCTCCTTCAGGAAGATGTTTAAGCAAAGTGGTCAGTCTTCATTCACAAGACTTACGCATCCTTGGAGAAACGAAATGACGTCACAGCTTTCTATATCCAATTCAAGGAACTTTTCAGTGATAGCAGAGAACCTGTGAAAAGATATCAGCAAATGGTTACTAAAATTAATGCAGGTATGGTGTACTGGAATAGATACGCAGACCAGTTTTAAATTTTTGATAATGTTATGGAAGGCGCAAAATGTTGAGAAGGGAAATCGAAACCTTTGCTACTTTTATGTACAGGGGCAACCGTAAGTACCAGCAGTCCCTTGTTTAGTAATCCATGAAACAAGGTGAAGTAGGTTTTATTGCCTTGATAGTTTTGGTTAGAAATATAGTCATTATAAAACATGGTTAAATATATAATCATATTATCGAGTCATTGCAATAAACACCTAATTTAAGCAATAGCTCCATATTAATAGTGTTGCGTTGCTATTGGGCTCCACTTGAAAACTCCATTCGCGGAATTTCAGCTGACACCGACAGGTCCCTTTCATTTTCTAACAAAAAAGGACTGGTCCAGAAAAAATTATTTCAGGTAACAACGGAATCACAAAAATATAATTTTTCAAGAGCTGATACATGAACAGCTCAGTAATCTCAATGCCTCTTGCATATACCAAACAATATATTAGTGTAAATAAAGGTGCATATACCAAACAATGATACCTGTCAAATCTCGTTTCCGAATCGACGGAGTGCATTCGTTCCACCTCTCCACCTGACGCGATCACCCTGGATACCTACGATTCGACAAGACTCATTATTGGCATAATGGTATCGTTTTTTGAGTCAAAAAATACAAACATTTTTATAAAGTAAAAATTATACAGATTTAAATTGCTAAAATTTAAAAATAAATGTGAAAATGGAAGCAAGGCTTAAACTCGACGTACTATCTGAGTTTTCTCGGAGCTTTAAACATTGTTAATAATAGCAATACAGTAGTGTCGTCTTAGAATAGCTTAAGAACATATCTATGCGCAAACCTTTTGTATCTAAATATCATAAAGTTATGAAATTTCTTGTATCAAATAACTGAAAAAGACCCAGCGACAAAAGGGGCCTGCCCAAGGTTCTTTGAGATCGGTATAAAATTTTCACAAGCCCTAGAGCTTATGTTCTCTATCCTGCTCTTGATGATGCTCTTTGGTAGGCCATTAGCAAAATGGAAGCAATTACACACAGGAGAAAAATTTTGTTCCGAATTCAAATGTGAGAATAGTCGTTTTAAGAGAAGAAACATCAAATACCCTGTGTTTGTATCTAACATCACGAGCATAATATGATAGGTAGCAGCTTATGCAGAATTTTCGTCACAGGTGCTTTGTTTTGAATGAAAGAGTAAAGAAGAAAATGCCTATCACATGGAATGATAACGAGTAGGTTAACGGCCATTTTATCTCAAACCACAGAAGTAACGAAAGAATCTAGAATGTGGTTTATTTTTCAATGATACGTGGGCTGAGATACGATCACAATTTTAAGCCGGCCAGGTGCTGATTTTGTGTGATTCTGAGCTGTGTGTAAGAATTTCATAGTCAAAGACGACAGTATGTGAAAACAATAACTCTTTCTGTATTGAAAACTGAGATGAAACCTTTTAGCAAAATTTCAACTAAGCATGAATAAATCTAATTCCAGATATTTGACCAGCAGATTTCAATTGAGATGTTGGGATTCTTCTTTGAATTGGTTATCAACTTGGGCGTAGAAGCTGGAAAGGGGATAGTGGCAACCCATACAAACTTTTAGGAAAATGTCAATTGGTCGTCATATGGCCCACGTGCCTCAAATACAACACGTTTTTATGTGAGAAACATAAATGTAAAAAAACATGAACCATGAAACATTCAGGAAATAATGACAGGCTGAGAAAGACAGAACTACATATTCCTAAGAATTTTAAAAAAAAGATAAAATATCATGAAATATCAAACAAAACGTTTATGCAAGTTTGATGAAATGAAAACTGACAAATATAATTGCCTGTACCAGCCTTAAATTGCTAGTTAGAGGTTCCAATACTTTAGAAACAACAAGTAACGTTTGAGGCTGAAATTTAACAAGCCTAAACTCGAATGAAGAGTCTTCCTGTCTATAGTGCATAGATTGTCAAGTCATCTACAATTATCCGATCGCCCTTGAGGCTGAGTCAGGAAGCTCGTGACTGATAAATTTTGCCACATCGTTGAAGTGGAAAAATAGGCCAATGATAGCCAAGAATGGTTTCAAGAGATAATCCCAAAAATCAAAGAAATATTGAACGAAACAACGATACCTGCCCGTTTCGTCTATTTAAGCCAAAATATCCTAGCTAAGAATTGACCCTTCTCTTCTTTATCACTGCGTCCGAAAGTTATCTATGTTCCACTGCACAATAAACATTACCAAAAAAGGCTTGAAAAATTGTTATTCGAACTTAAATTTATTCGATTTACTTATGAATAAATAAATATCTAATTTCTCTAGAGCGAAATTTTCACTGTTCTTTTCACTGTTTATTTTCTTTCACATCATTTTTATTCAATCGACTAACTACGGATGCATATTGAATTCATTAAGCAGGACCCTACGTCACAGCGAGCTGACGTCACACCTAGGTAACTGCTCTAAGTAAACTAGTGTCTATTGAACGGTTTGATATTAACAGTCTATAATCGATAACAGTTACAGGAGACCGTAGGAAACGGAAACACAAGAAATGATAGTATTGATTTATTGTGTATTGTTAAGATTTTACCGTGGTTTGCATGACCTCATGGACTTACTTAGAGAAAAAGAAACACAAGAGAATTGAAAATGTTGGTTAATGGGAATTAATTGTGGTTGGAACTCGTCTTAACAGGCTTGGCGACACTGAGGAATACATTTCAAATAAGGAATAAATTTAGAATGATTTGACATATAAAGAGTTATTCACTTGTAAATATGCTGTTAGTTTATCAAATAAGCTCTACCACAATAATAAACAAGGTTTCATACAAAAAAACAAGACGCATAATGCAACACGATTTGGTCAACACAATTCGAATGATGCATTCACATTCATACTGTTACTTTGTTTGGCCAAGAAACAGAACTACAACTTTTTTATTGAAGGCCCAAGAATGAATTTCATTTTGACTTCGTGATGCATAGTAACGCCTTTTAACACGAGGAGAAATGCTGCATTAGCCCTTTTGGCGTGCAAAAGTCATTCAAACAGAGCAACTTTCATTGAGGTTTTATACTAGGGGGTTCAAAAACATAGCAGTGTTTATTCATGATTTTGAATTCGATCTTCACCATCTTTGGCATTTATTTGCCCAGTACCTTTTATTTCTAAAATTTGTTCGCCCAGTTGTTGTTCTTAAAACAATTCGCATAAGTTGCTGCATCCGGAAAAGAGGATTTTGAAAGAGAGAGGGGGTACTAGAGAGAGCGAGAGAGAGCGAGAAAGAAAAAGAGAGAGTGAGAGAGAGAGAGTGAGAGAGAGAGAGAGAGGGGGGGGGGTACTTGGTTCCAGTTCCCAGTCATGTTTAGGTAAAATCCTATTCCAACGCTGTGTGGCCGCAAATCCTTAATACTCACTGCAATGGTCATCCTATTCTAAGAATAATTCTCCAAGGCCCAACTGCTTGAATCCCAAATCCCAGTGCTAAAATAAGCGAATCTCATTTTCAGTTTACCCCGCAAGGACCCTCTTGAAACTTTCACTTACCTCTGCTGCCCGTTTTATAATATTCTCATCGATTCCCGCCACTTTTGCAACATGAAGAGCGTAACTGCAGTCTGCGTGCCCATCTTTTATTTGGAAGAGGAACACTAATTCCCCGTTTTCTTCAATAACGTCCATGGTCTAAAGGTAAGACAAAAAGAGTAAGCTGTAGGGCCATGGAATATAAAGCAAAAGCAAAGTCTAGTTAAAAACTGCCATATTATGGCAAAACTTTAGAGCAAAGAACATGCCCTGATATTTTGGAGCTTTATGCCAAATATTAAGTATCAAACTACCAGAAAAGCCTCTTTTTATACGGTTTTAGCCCCCCCCCCCCACTTTTTTAGACTCCCCACTTTTCTCAACGCTCCGCGGTGCCTGATTTATGCGGCAAATTGAGCCTCTTTCTTCATATAATGGAAGTTCTTATAAAGAAAAATGAAGTATAACGAAATGACCCCTCGGTTAGTTTATCCCTGAATGCTCCCCAGATCCTGCATCTCTTGGTAATTCATCAAGCTTGTTTAATTTTCTAAAATGCTTTCATGATGAAGAAACACAGCAAAAAAGATTTGATCTTTCATTCTAGATTAACACCAAGTTTACAATTTGTGTCTTTAAGACTCGCCTTAAGAATGGTTCAAAAACAATTTTTGATTCAGAATTACAATTTCTTTTAGAAAATCAAGGCTTAGCAAACATCCAGGTATTCTTGATAAATGTGTGTAACTAGTGCACCGGAAACATTCTAGAAATGTACGCCAATGGATTGCGTTGAACTTGAGAGACCCATGGAATAGAAAAAGTTTGGTTTTTAGTTAGAATTGATGGTGGGTTTAGAATTGATTAGAAAAGTGCGGGGTCATAAGATTTTCTAATGCATCCTTCCCTGAATCACATCAAAGTTAACCCAGGATCATGTGAAAATCAATCGACATCATTTCTTTGTTGGGAATGTTGTAACTAACTACATGTTAAGCCTGATGTTAAGCCGTCCCAGGAAAGGAGTCAGCTAATCCAGTTGTGTGCGTCAACGTCAGACTTTGTTTACGGAAGACTCTGAATTGATCAGATCCCTAGCGTGG
This sequence comes from Rhopilema esculentum, assembly GCF_057945365.1. Classification (NCBI taxonomy): domain Eukaryota; kingdom Metazoa; phylum Cnidaria; class Scyphozoa; order Rhizostomeae; family Rhizostomatidae; genus Rhopilema; species Rhopilema esculentum. The sequence continues at coordinate 642,394 of NW_028300838.1, forward strand.
GGAGGTGTACTAAATTTAGTGCCACTAGTATTGAACGATATAATTGGATGTCAATATAAGACAAAAGATAACGAAATCAACATACGGGCGTGGTTACCTAATTACATGTCAGCAAGCACCTTCAACATGAACGATTGATGGTGGGTTTTGACCATAAAGATATTGAGTTTTAGTAACCCTTATCCAATATTCATTTGTTGCGAAGCGACGAAGAAGCGAAGGATTTACATTGTGCTTCGAGGAATTTTAAGATCTGCTGGCAGCGCATTAGGAGCGGCAATGTCAGGACAAGGTATTCTACTTTGGTACCTTTGTGACGCAAGCACAGGTGATTTACATTCCATAAATATTTTTTTGAATGTGAATGGTTCATGAACTCCATTCTGATTTGTTATTAATCCTCTTAAAACCACTTTATTAAGGATGTAGTAACGCAGAATATAAAAGCAGAAGGTTTGAGCAACATAACAACTTGCTGCCTCTAGAGCCCTGTCCACACTACACAAGCTAACCCAGGTTCGCCCCAGGTTTTAGTTAACCCAGGTTAGTGTTCTGAATTTCTAGTGTGGACACAAAACCTGGGGTTAACCTGGGCTAGTTCTTTTAACGCATGCGCATATTTGAATGTGTTTTCATTTTGCGCGCCGAAAAATAAAAATACGTTACATGCAAACACCAGGCAAGGTTCAAATAAATAAAATAGAATATATGAAGATATGGAAACTTGCAAACAAAATCGTGGATCAACATGGAGCCGCGAAGAAGTTCTCAGTTCTCTTGCATAATATGTTGCGAAAAATAATAGCAAAAGTAGAAATTTGCCAATTTTTAGCATCAACAAAGAGGGCTCAGTCCACCTGAGCCCCCTAGCACTACACCCCTGCTTACAAGGCGATTTGCTGTAAATTTCAAAGATTGTCTTGTCTGCAGCATACCCCCGACGTCTCAACGTTACAAATGCAGATTGAGACTGCTTGAACCTTATAGAAAATTAGAAATTTGATGAACAGATACCCGCTAACCTGGTAGTGGATGAGCTCTGACTCCGGCAGCAAGTTATAGCTTATCAAGCCATGAAAATGGGTTGAAACCAAGGTACGTGGACATTTCGGGCCTTTGCCAAGCCAGTGGGAAATTACAGATGCCAGCAACGCAAGACCATCATCCTGTTAGGGAAAACATCATTCAACACCGTGGTGGCAATTTTGGTTTTATAGATTATCAAAGAAGTCATATAACTGTTTCAGAAAAAAAATTCTTGATGTCGTCCAGATTCTATATAGGACAGTAGACCCGCATAGAGCTTTTCTTGGGTAAAAAGATGGTCCCATGATGACGTCAGAAAAGCTGTTATTGTTATTGCTGTTGCTACTATAGGAACTTTGTTAAACGCTTTTGAGGCCCCTCTCAGCAGGGTTGCCAGATGGGGTACACAAAAGAAGGCCAAATTAGAAAATACCCCAAAAATACATTGCCCAAAGTGAATTATATATTTCCATGCATAGGCCCTTTAGAAAATTGCCAAGCTTAAGCAAGAAACTGAGAAACGTTCTCCTTCAAAAAAATATCTTTGGTACAGTAATCGTTAGGCTCGCTGATAATTTTCTGATATTTGGATCCAAACCAAGCAGCATTGCTTTTTCAATTTGTTTTTACTTAGGCTGTTTAAGTTTAAATCAAACAAAGAAATGACCTCATATTATATATAATAGCCAAAAAGGCGAGATTTAAGTAGTAGGCCAAAAACAAATTTTCCATCCAATTTGACTCCAAAAGGGCAATCTGGCAACCCTGCCGGGGCCTTAGGCAATCTGCCCCCTCGTAACGGCCCTCTAGGCGGTTACAAGTAACGAATGTTATCAAGCCTGTTTTAAAGAGTATAGAAAATAGTCTATTGGCATTTGCAGTCCGAAAATCAAACTCGTATTATGATATATTACTGATTTTTAAAACTCTCCAACTAAAGAACTAACGGTATAGTACGCTCCAAATTGCTGGGATACGTGTGTGAACAACGAGAATTGTAAAAAATGCGCCAATTTAAGATCGTCCCATATCATTGTTTTCTTTGATCGAATAATGTTCTTTATACAAATATTTGATTAATATAAGGATGAGCTGATTATAAGAATAACTTTTGTTCATGAATGTTTCAAAAACACTAATTGCTACTAACTGTCTTGTGGTAAGGCAACACATCAAGGTCAAAAGTTTGTATCATCATAGTTCGATGATTTATAGACATTGGAAAAGAAGGCAACCATTTTTGATTAATTTCGGAGGGCCTTAATATACTTCTTCAAAGCAAAACCTCATTCTTTGTTCGACAAAGCCCTGAGAATGATTCTTTGTTTTACAATCATGATTTCTGATGAGAAAATGATTGAAAATGTATTGCACAAATACGAAGGTTACTGAAATAAGATAAAAGAATTTAGGTAAAAGAAAATTGATATTGTTGTCTTATGACGCTAGCGTGTTCTTGGCTTTGTTGACCTTTGATGTCACACTAGTAGCGTATTTCATACAATACTAAATAAATATTTTGACACTGCCTTCTTTGTGAACAAAAAATAACTGGAACAGCCTCTATGCTAAACTGAGCCAAACCTGAGAGCATTTTCCCTATCTCAAGTGAGAGATTTTCATTTTGTGCAAGATTGTTTTCCATTTCAATTTCATTTTACGCATGAAATTTCCATATCAAATAAAAAATTAGACACTTTAAATTACCATGTATTCATCGGGAAGTTTGCCTTTTGTATCTGAATTTTCCAGTTTATTTGGTATGCGATGACCGACTTCTTAGTAAATTGATATCACAAAATTGACAATTCCAAGAACTTACCGCAGATGTTCCTTTGCCGAATTCGTCAACCAGGACAACAGATCTTTCAGTTGCCCCGTGAATTGCTGCAGAAATCTGTGGATGGGTAGATGAAAGCAAGATAAAATGGAGGACCATTTATAAAACAAGATCTGTCACTTGCAAACATTAACAATTCAAAAGGCTAACGAGTGTTTGCTAAAAACAGGGATGAAACGTTTCTGGGCTCACTTTGGAGCTTGTGGATAGAATGGTTGCTAAGATATGATCCTGCCAATCCATATGCCAGGTTTCTCTTGCAATCATAATACCCCACGAAAAAAACCATTTGTTGATTTTGCGTTTAAATCAACAAAATGTTTACTGCAATACCCAAACTGTGCAAAAAGCTATACTTTCCCTTTTAAAACAAATTTTGCTAACAGTAGATCGCAAGTGTGGATGTATTTGTACAGGGCTGAAGCAGGGGGCTGGCTAGGCTCTGTCCCCTAACATCTCCCAATATTCATCTCAAACTATACTGTCAATCATGTTTCTTATGCTTCAAGCAGTTTCAGCAACAAATACATTCTAGCCTCTCTCAAAATCTAATATTTCTCTACGATCTCAGGAGAATCAACCCTATTGTCTCTCCCCCCAAATCCGTTATTTCCTCTGTGGTCTCAGGAGAATTAACTTACCTGATTAATGTCTATCATAAACGTGGATAAGGGAGTTGAAACTGTCTCTTTGGTGTGAATCCTCGTGAACAGACGATCCGATACACCAATTGTTGCTTCTTCGGCCGGTACAAAACTGCCAATGTGTGCAAGGAAGACTATGAGGCCCACCTAGAAGTGAAATTGCATATATAAAAAAATTGCAAATTGAATAGGCCATCAAAAGCCGTTAAACTAGATACCAGACTCTTCAATTAGTAAAGGAACATAAACGAAAAAAGAAAATTCTCTGTTCCCTTTTATATTACTTTGAGGCATATGGGGTGGATTAAGAGCTTAAGGTTAAACTCTGGCGTCCCATTGCCATCAGGTCGGCGAGGGAGAAGAACACATATTTCGGTATATCAAGAGGGAAGTGCATCAATAGCTTATGGTCATGTGCTTTCTATTCCATTTTCTTGGTACCCACACTCAGTACCCACAGAAGCGTTAGCTATATAGTTCAATTTTTGAGATAATTGCTGTTCAAAAGGAAAGTGGAGTTCGGGCCAAGTATCCCAAACCTTAACTAATTTATTGATCCATATGTGTGAATTCTGTAGGAAAATTTAAGCATGGTATCGGCAATGGATGTATTCTATTCACCTCATTGGTTATCGGCAAGGACACCTGCGCAGCGTGGGCTACGGGGGCAGTAGCCCCTTGCTCTTATTCATTTTTAGAAATCAAGTTAAGAAATCTTATTCATTTTGCTTTTGTTCAGACTTTTTCTTGGCGGTTTGCACCTTGCCTCCCTTGAGTGAAGGCTACCCTGGGCATCGATGAGTAGATAAGCATTGTAACTTAGAGCCAGGCAGAAGGACGAGAATACCTGTTTCAAATATACACTTTTGCCACTAGCGTTTGGCCCTGTGATTATCTTGATTCTTTTCTGCTGCGTATCCATTATAAAATCATTTGGGACAAATTGAGTGGTACAAAGCTCCTGTAGTGGGTGCCTAGAAAGGTCGAACAAAGCCTTGCAGATAAAATGATATTCAATGGTAAAAAAAATTGAAGAAAAAGAATGAGATTTAACAAAAGCATGGTTACAAAGAAAGTGGGTTTTTGAAGGCCTTTTTTTCAATTTTATCTCCAAGTCGAGAAACATATTGGGTTTGTACGGGCTTCAGTAAGTTTTTATTTAAAATTTGGGTTCCCTATGGCTTTCGAAAAGTAAGTGATTTTGCAAGGCAACCTTAAGTTACCTAACGTTACCATGTTTCAATCAGTTCTTTAAAGAACGGTGCACGGAAAAGACGGGAATATCTTGTTTTACAACTCTTTATAACCATAACTTTAGGTTAATTTTGCCTAGCTTCTATTTTGTTCAGTATTTCCTTTCCTATCCAGCAAAGATGGTAATGATACTTCGAAAGGTGGATTGGCATAACCTGTTTCAAGAATGCCAACAGCATACTGGTCATGATACATTACATCAATCCTGCAGCCATGCGAAATCATTAACCATTGTCGCACAATTTTATATCCATATTCTCAAATAGCACATCTTGAATTGAGATAAGCTCGATTTCAAGAGCCCATTCATCAAGAGCTTTATGAATGATCTACGCGAGATTAATGATATTATTTCCTTATCTCAAAGTTTAGATGCTACTTAACATCTATATCAATAGATTGGCTGCTTAATGACAGGAATATAATGTATTGTTACATAAACCTGCCTCCAACTTTAATCGATTAAATGATTCACATAGCTCATGCTAGCACAGATCCTTTCTACATCTCGTGATCAGGCAAGATGAACAAAATTCACAGCATTTTTATACCAATTTCAAGTGCAAAGCTCTTCAAAAGTTGGAGGTTCCCGACGTCAGTTTGTCGGTCAATCTTTTTCTAAAGATTCCACAATAGAACCTTTAGAGTAACAAGGATTTTTGATATTTTTATTTCACTTGATCTTGCTTACCTATTAAGAGATGTAGGCCTGTTTAAAAATCTAAGATTTAGAGGAGTGAAGGAGAAATTAAAGCCGCACCCTCACCTTCCATTTTTTATTGAAATGTCTGTGTCTTCTGTTAATTTGGGTCGGGCATAATTACATTCACGGGCTGCTGTTGCCAATGAAAGCAAACTGAAAGAAAAGTTGGAGATTTAGACAAGAAAAGTTGTACTGTTTAACAGGGCCTGCGCTACAGGGGTGGAAAGGGGTGCCATGGCCTCTCTACTTTTTGTGAAAAAAAGATTAAAATCATCTCAAATTACTAAATAAATAACTCTGTAGATTACAGCAAATACACTGAACCATAAGTAAAATTCAGCAAACAGCGTCAGCAAAATTTTCAAAACAATTTGGGCTTGAGAAGGTATGAGGAAACTTTTTTTACAATTGCTGGCCCTTAAAAATTAGGGTCGATGGCGCGGAGATACATGTAAACAATAGAAGGGTGAAAGCAATTACTAAGTTATACATGTGAAAAAACGAGTTACTTGGTTCATGCCTAATCGCTGGATAAACAGTGACTGGCACGTGTTTCAACAGGAAAAGTGATAAATCCTAATTCATTTTACCAGCAAAACCACATTTCTGCTCTTTTAAAAGCTGTGAAACCTAAAAATGCTTCAGGTTATGGTTTTAAATACTTAAACAGGATACATCACTGAGCCATTCAGATACTGAGTAAGCATACTGGTTATGATGATACTGAGTTAGATTATATGCTCTCTGATTAATCAAGATGGCACTTTTTCAAAACAGGAATACAGTGAACAACCTATTGATATCACACCGCCTACTCGTGTTGCTTTTCATTTAAACGAGAACTGCATTAAATGCCTAAAGTTGTATAGTATCTAGCATCGAAAAACATTCAGGATATGCCCGTCTTTGATATTTTCATGGTACCAACATCTAATACTCATTACAGTTTTGATATTGCACCTTATAATGCACCTAATATTGCACCTAATATTGCGACCAGCAATGTACCTAATATTTACCTAACTAACATTACACCTTGTATTGCGTAGGAGTCTCAATTTTTCGACAAATAGAATGAAAAATGCATTAAAATCGATTTGATAAAGGATAGAGGACTATCAAGTGGAACAAGGACGTTCAACTTCATCAAAGCTGCGAAGCACAAATCAAAATTACTGTCTGGTCATACTCCTGGTGGGCAGAGCTTCGCAAATCAATTTATGTAGCCTAACATCGTAATGCTGTGGGATCTGGCTACATAAATGATGCCTGCAGTAAAAAATGTTTGCATAAAAAGTATCCCATTTCTAATGTTCTAATATATCATTCTAAAATGTCTTGATAATTTGATAATATGTCCTTTAAGGTAAAGTATTAGCACTACAGCAAACTGAAGCCGAAAATTTGTACTGGAAACTGACTTAACAGCAAGAAAGATGTTGAATCTGTATCTAGATCAAGCATTTTCAAGGATGATATATACGATTTTATCACAATTATTCATAAGGTCGTAAACATGCGTATGGATCTAAATTGAGGGTTTATATGAAAACTTCTCTGGTATCTCACCAATCTAATTCGGCCGCTAAGTCCACAACTGAAAGCAGAAGCTGGGTGTTTTCAAGAATGACCCCCTGCAGTCGATGCATTATGGCAGTCTCGTGATCTGAAAACGAATTATATGTTATATAGCAATATTTTAATCTTTACAAGGAGTAATACGAAGGATAATGGTGATAATAATGATCAGCATAAATGATGGTAGCCAATTTATTGATGATATTTAATTTAAAGGCACTCGTTGAGCAGAGGAATGCCGATCAAGTCGTTGATCCTATGTGAAAAGGCGGCCATGAAAGCTGAGGAAACCAATGACCTTCTCAACAAAGGTCAGGTTTTATTGTTTATACAGCATACCAAAATAATGAAAATTATGGTTAACCGGTCTGTCAGAAAGGGCTCGATGTCGTATAGGCAGAGCTGTCATATTTTTGTGTATAGAGCAGGACGGTATATCAAAGACAAAATAAAGCTCATCTCGCCCTTGAAATAGAAACAAGGAATGAAGCAAAAGTATTCTAAAACTGTTTTACTTTCGTTAATAATTTTTTCGAGTATCATTATTTTGAAAAAAATTGAAAGTAACCCAGAGAAAAAAATTACTATTTACATGGGAATTACGAATTTCCGTTTTGCGATGTATTCTGCTCCAAAATTACATTTGATGCGGTGTTACATGCGCTCTTGATAATGAATCTAGCTTGATCATTGATGTTAATTCATTTATATACATCTATGTAAAAAGTTAAAATACATGACCAGCCTCGCAGCTTCTCGATATACATCGAGGGAAACGTAATTGTCTCGATTAAAAGGACTTGATTTAGGTTGACTTGATGTAAAGTTTGTCGTCTTTCTGATCTTCGTGCAGCAGTACTACTCACTGTGCATTTTACGGAAGATATTGATTTTGAAACAGGAAGAACTCAACATCAATCGGGATGACGGACCTGTACGGTCTTGAAGTTTCTAAATGGACAGGATGTATATTGAGCGAAAGTTAGTTCGTGCTCTCTATGTTAATGTTCATGGTATTTTGATAGCCTTTTACTCTCCTTGTTATTGTTACTGTAGTATCGTAAAGTGATTCATATATAGCCACTTTAGTACTATGTTATTGTAAAGGTTTGAATGGAACAGAACAAATATACAAGAGATGTAATTCAAGCTTTGAATACTACTATCTCGTAAGTTTATCTTTCTATCTTGTTTGTCCTTCTGTTACGCTATCTTGTTTATGAACAACTAATCAATACTTTAACGGCATCTCGTCTTACTATTAAAATGTTTACGTGCACAAAAACCCTCTTTAAGAAAAGATTGAGTTAAGAGAAAACTTTAACACAACTTTGCCAATATGCCGATATGTTAGCAACAGGTTTCACTTAGAAATGTACACTGGACGCTAAAGGCCCTGTTTTGTGGGTTTCTGTAAAATATCCCCCCCCCCCCATACCCAGTAACAATGCTAATATTAGTCATACCAAAAATCAAACACTGTGTATCCCCTAGCAGTTGATCCAGCTCTGAAAGATGAATGTTTTGAGGGATCTGTTAGCTAAGCACAGCATTTGAGACATAATATATAAAACAAAGTATACTATATAACTCATAACCTAAGAAACTCATGGAGCTAACGATTACATTATTATAGTTTGTCTAATAAAAAGTGTTGCCAAAATGCATCAAGAAGGTTCGAAACAAAAACATGCTTAACAGTTCGATGCTTAAACCACTAGATCTGAAACCACTAGAAAACAATCAATCAACAGAGAATAAGTACAAAATTAAGATAATGCAGAATTGAATCTGATGCTTGTTTATCACAAGCGTGTCAAGCACTTGCCCAATCTGGTTAGTCTGAGGCTTTTAGCGTACAATTCGCTTTCTGCTAACATAATACACATGGTACAACTCGAATCAATAAGGACCAGTCATCACGTGACTGTCTCATGTGACAATCCCAATTTGACATTGTTAGCAAAATAGACTGCTAGAAGTAAACAAGATTGCTACTACCTCTTGTCCCTGCTGTTTTGTAGTGAACTATTTCATCTGAAAAAAACTAAATGAAACATTGATATACACAGAAGCTTACTTTTGCAAAAATCTTTTCTCTATGTTCATCAACTTCCAAGGAAATGCAGCGTGTGCAGCAGTGTGCATACTGTAAATTCATAATATTGTTTAGCAGCTTTATTTTTATTTTCATCTTGGTTATATCAACGTTTCATCAACCATTTTTTTTGCAAATTCAAATGAAGTTTCTTGTATTTTTTTAAGCTTAGAAAATACCTTCATGATGCAGGCGATTTACACAAGTTGTGCATTTCTATTTCAAATTTCCCTACTGAATTGCACCAAAAAAGTTTTTTAATCATCAAATGTGCATCATTTGTGCTTCTGCGCACTTTTTCATGTTTCCGTGTATGTAATAATTCTAGCAGAGAAAACATAAAGGGTTGTAAAAGATATAAGCTGACTACGTTTTGGTGACACGGATTTTCAATTTAATTCCATTTGGTGGTTTCTTTTTTAATCCATGTTGGTGTTCCCCACAAACCATAACTTTGTTGCAATCAGACGATGACTCACTAGACTCAAATTCGTTATTGAATGTGTTGGGGGTATAATCATTGCTGATCATTTTGTTATCAGCACTTTGTTTACAAAACTACCTTAATTGCAAAAACCCACTCCTATGACTGTTTCTGTTGGCTAATTAAAGCAAATAAACTGAACTGTAGAGAGTTGAAAAGAGCTTCAGCAACCCTTGAAAAAGAAGGAGATTATCGACCACAGGAAGCACGTAATAGGGTGAAAAACGTAAACACTTAAACTGTGGCCTTTTTAAGTAGACTACACCCAAAGCGACAAAATTTGTAGCTATTAACACTAATTCTGATGTGTTTTCTTATTCATTAAGACGAGCCCGATGACGGATTCCTTAGCATATAATGTCGGGAAATTAAACAGAAATTACAGTGGAAAGGAAATTGGATAAACTCTGCGATTTGAGAGTAATTAACTTTCAAGATGTCAGGCTCATTCACCACTTTCCTATACTTACTGTCATGGTACATTAATCGAGATTTAGTCTTGGTAAATCAAAACAACTAACCACAAACTCAAGTCCATCAACATCAAACTTTTGCTCCTTTTTCATCTTCTCTGTTATAGGTACAGCAAGCAAGTACCCCAGCTAAGACAAAAGGAGAAGGTTTTATTTGAAAAGCGAGGTTGTTTCTTCTAGTTCTGTCTGCTTTAATGACTTTATGAAATCATGGCTTAATATGTTTTGAACAAAACCGAAAAGAATTCAGATGTTCTGAAACCAAGAAAAACTAAAAAGTATATCTAGGAAAGAGAAAAGTATGCGAAACAACAAACTGATCTTTCACTATAATTTCGAGGAGGGAAGGCAGCAATCAATAGTCAAGGAAAAAAATTAACCTTTAACATATCAAACCTGTGGCAGATATGAGACTCCACACTCGGTTATTGAATCATCCAACCTTTTCAACTCTTCTGATGCCACTTTTGTCATTAGATCTGGTAAGCCATTATAAGTCCTCTTGCCTGTAAAATGACATTACAGTCAAGAAAGATATGATTCATAAATTCACGTATTTAACATTAATTACTCATTGCATGAGTTTTCTTGCTTTCAATTGGATTTGAGCAGAAGAAAGCAATTTGACTCGTCCAGAGTTCTGTATAACAAATATCAGTCAACAAAGATTTCTGCAACTGAAAACGAAGCAACAGGTCCTGGGGAAAGTGCCAGCACAAGCTTTTTCCTTGCTTTTCACGCTCGTTGTTCAAGGAAAGAAAGTCCTCAAGATCTAGCAGCTATTTAGTAATAACATTTTTTATAAAAAACAAATTTTTAAGAACACAGAAGCTGAATTTATCAAAAATAAAAACAAGTACCCAGCTTTAGATACAAATAGAAGAAAAGACAATGTTCTTTGGAAAATTTACTCTCCTTTTAATAAAGCAAAGCTCATTTTATTAGTTAATCTACCGTGCTTCTGAAAATGTCATGCAAAACTGTCATCAAGTGGTCATTAAGTGAAATGATTAATAAAATATGGTTGTAGAAAATTCAATGTTGACACATGGACAAATTCAATATTGAGAGTTCTCGACCTTCGCCATTCAAAATAAAAGAAAAGCCTCAGCAAAAGTTTTGTCTGTTCCTTATGTAAGAAAAAGATTGTATACGTAGGGAAACAGGAAGAAAATGCATGTATACTGCAAATCTGCCAGTATGGATACATACGCTCATCGAGTTCCGCATCAATGCCAGGTTTGACAACAAAACGGCACTGGGTAATAGACTCTTCAAAGTCAACCTAAATAGCATCAATATATAAAAAGATTGCTTCTTCTAAGTAAATGTTTTCATAGCTTGACACTGACAGCCCCATTTTTAATGCCAAAAGAATCACTTTTTTACTATTTGCGATTGTTTTGAGAAGTTTGGGAGAGACCTAACTGTTCTTTTAATGGCAGTACGCCCCTGTTCCCCTGTTGGCATATCATTATCAAGAACATAATACAATTACTTAAATTAATATAAAAGATGGATGACGGAATAAAGATAAAATAGAAGTCTACCATTAATCCCTTATCCTGTACAGAAACCTAAATGTTTCATTCTCGTTATATCATTGCAAAAACTCACAATAAAAGCATTCTCTAATCCCTGAGTTCTAATCACTACAGCGCTACAAACCCACACAAATATCTTGCATAGCTACACTCTAGGGCAATGGCGGCGCCAGCCACTAAGCTCTGGGAGGGGGGGGGGAAACCAAAAAAATTTAAGCCACGCCATTTTAACCACCAGAAAATGCACTTGAAAATTGGCAGTTTGAAAATCATAGGATTACATCACAAAAAGTACGGTGTCAAAATATTACCCCTCCCCCAACATTTTCTCATCGAATTTGGACGATATACAAAATCGGTTCTGCTGAGAACTGGGGGGGACGTGTCCCCCCAGTCCCCCCCGTGGCGCCGCTTCTGCTCTAGGGTAAATTTACCCCTTATACATATTATTGATTTGTTTTCTTTTTCTTTTTTTACTGCTATGAAACCCGCTACCTATGCTGGTGTTTCATTATCATAAACAGTTGTAGGGCTTTGGAGTAAGATATGTGGTCAAAATCGGAATGAAAAATGGGATGAGGGATACAAATTCTACAAAAGAGCATTTACAATTAATTAATCTGTGAAGAAATTTGTTGATCAGAAATATAAGTTAATATGGCTATTGATCAGCAGGATTGATATTTGGAACCGCAACAATGTTTATCCAAAGTCCTTTGAAGCTGACGTCTGCACCCTTTTTGTTTTTCCTGCCTACATCTAATGCTACCTTCCTGTTACTTATCCGTGAGATTTGCGGTTTCTCCTCATCTTAATGATGGGATAGGATTAATTGGATTTACAAATGTACAGTCGGTTTGATGCATGATCAACTGTTATTAGTAGCCTGACTGCAGACGTTTTTAAATAGTGGAACATTCCGTATTGTTTAGTTTGCAGGCAGACTATAATGTGTATATTCAAAGATCAAAGTCACGATTCGATTCGCAAAAGTTCTTCTTTACTGGTTCAAACGAAAAAGTAGTACCAATAATTTTCTAGCTTAGACACGGAATAGATGTGCACAAGTGATACGGAGGAAAGAACTTGCGAAAGAGAGTTTTCCAAGCCTCAATTTACGCGAAAGATATCAACAACAAAATTTCTAACATGACATCATTTAGAATTTCATTTTCTGGAAGAAAGTTACGCTTACTATTTTGTTGATAAGATTTGCCATTGTATACAGCTCTTGTGTGAATGAGTTTGCTATCTAAATCAAAATACAAAGAAAGTAGATTACAACCATTGTAAAACATAAAAAAAGAGATTGTCACGCGCTGCTAGTACAAAGTCAATAAAACAGGTTGTCCTTAGAATTATAAATTGGAAAAAAATAGCAATGAAATAAACGTAACTCCAACACACTGTGTGTGTGTACATTCAAGTTACGGAGTTCAAAACCATGACTATTCAAAGACAGGAAATAAAAACATGTTACAAAAGGTTGGCTTAGTCATATCATGAAAGGAATTAACTGAAAATTAGGGCTCCATAATATAATCCAAAATTAAGTGAAACAACATTCACGATTAATCATTTATAAATTTAATGTTCAGTATATAAAAAAAGAGATGGAGCTAACGGTAAGGAGTATTTTCAATAAATTGATGGAGGAAATGAGTTTGATCAAAGTATTTACAGCAAGCGGTTTCTGTAACTATTTTTGCTTCTTATGATATAATGAAAACATCTTTGAAGTAATATCTTCAACATTTCAAAAACTCTAGAATTTCAACATTTTGAAAAAGTAGTGTAAAAACAAATATAATACTTTTTTGATTATCCCAACGTCTTGCTGCATGCCTCGGCAAATATCACTAATACAGATGGCATTATAAATTGTCTGCGGTATGGAAAGAAGATTATATTTATTTAAGGAAATACAAGGAAGTAAAGGAAAAAATAATGAGCTTAATTAACTTCTAGAATTTTCTCATTTGGGTCAGAAAAAGGCAAAAAAATCTGCATATGAGCAGTTTCTTCGAACGGCACAAAATATTTTGAAATTTTTGGTATTTGCAATAACTTTTGACTATGAAAATTTACAACTGACTACAACGACTTCATGAAAAATAATACGAATGATACTGCATTAATAACGCTAATAATATTAAGAGAATGCTACCAAGTGCACTGATTTCTTTGTTAGAAGGATATGTTTTAACTTCAAAGTTCAAAGTTCTTAAGTCTTAGTTATATATTACTTTATGAAAATTACAACACCATCACAAACATATTCTGATAGCATCCAGAGGAGGGCTTTGTCCTAAGAATGAATACTATAAGTGACTTTAACGCAAAACGCTTGAGGTACATTCATCAAGCTTGTATTGTGATAATTTGTTTTGTTTCCTAAAATGTTTTCATGATGAAAAGACAGACTTTTTTCTCGATTTTACTAAATTTACATATTGTGTCGCTTAAAAAATGATTCAAGAATAATTTAAATAACAAATTTTCAAGAATATTGAGGCTCAGCAAAAATTAAAGAATCGTTTAGAAAGGCATGTATTAAAAATAGTAATATGCTTAGGTGACGTCATTCCAACAGTATCTCAATTTTCTCGATATAGGGTAGAAACATCGATTAGAGAATGCTGCAAGGTAAGCGAGTGATCTGGCAGATATATATTGTGAGTGAAACAAGTTAGAGAAATGATGTAATTATGGCTAAAGGTAGAACAGCAGACAAGGGAAGTAGGGTTTTCCTTTTTCTCTGCAACACGATAGGTTCCATGCAGCCAAATAGAATATCGAAGTTACATGATCACTGACCAAAATTCTGGATTCCGATGAAATATCTTTTGCGAAAGCTGAGATGAAAAAGATGGAAGACTCTTCTAAAATTCTTCTGCCCCTGGATAGGTTTTTCGATAATCTTCACAGCGAAACTTTGACCAAACTCCCACGGAAAGTCTTGATTATAATTAATCAAGGGCCTACAGAAGATCAACCATTGGACACAGAGGATTCGATTTAATCTCTGTAGCTAACACATTGTTCTGGTGGTAGATCGCAGTGTCTACATAAAAGCACATCGCTTTGTGTAAATTGGCCCAAAGGATAAGTCTGGTCTAGGTCTTATTACTACATTAATGATACCGTCTGTAAGCATGAAAGAGAGGTCAAAGTAAATTAATCGGCCACTAGACACACCCAGTGTTTTCGGTAAAATGCACTCGAGACCTGAATTCAACAAGGAACAAGCAGTTTTGAAACTGAAAGTAATTCTAGGAAATTATAATTATTGAAAGATGGGAAGGATACAAACGACCTAAAAGATTCGCATAAAGAAATGAATTAGTTAGGAGGCAAATTATCTCAGCTTTAAACGAAAATTTAATTCTGATTTTTATTCTGAAATACCCATATTTACCTGAAAAATGGCCCTACATAGAACATTGAAAAAAGCGTAGTGAAAAGAATCTTTTCGAATAATTTTCTTTAAGCTCACTCTCCAACTTTCATTTTAGATTTCGATTAATGCTTATAGTCTTGTGTTTAAGTTTCGTGAAGAGCTTGAATGGTGTCTTCAGAATGATTCAAAGTTAATTGGGAGGAGGACACAGACATAGTTCGCACAGAGGGAGTCAGTTTTTTGCTAAAGATAAGATTTTTCTACAAATTCAAGGGCATTGTGGCGAATGAAAGGAATTAGAGGGGACCAGAAAGGAAATTTTCCGAAAAATTTCTTTATGTTTTAATCAAATAGAAGCAATTCCTGTAAGTGTAAGGAGGACAGAAAAACTCGCAACTTTTGCCGTATCTAGAAAGATATTTAAAATGCACTTTATCTTATCAATTTCTTCATTCTTTTTGTGAACTTTCATGACACCCTAAAACATTAAAGATAGTTTAGGACAAGGATACAATAAAGTTTCTACCTGAGGCGGCACCATGGTTGCCGCGAACGGGAAAATTATTATAAATCTAGACGTGAAAAGTACTTTCAAAAATGAAAAGAGTCAAAGCAGGGAAAAATGCTATGAAATATTCGATCGTTTATGAAGTTAAGTGTAACATAATTTGATATTGATATTGTTTTAACCCAAAATGTGGGATGTAGTAGCAAAAGATTCCCAGGTGAGCACCCTGAACCACCCTTTTTTATTTCAATTCCCTCACCTACATGCCATCTTCATGCCTTTAGTAAAAATTTGTCAACCCCCCCCCCCCCCCTCTTGCTCTTTCATACTTCCGACATCCCTGAGTAGATTATTATGATTTTATCACTTAACTTCTCTGCCTATCTCATGTTTTCCAAGATTCGTTAAAAATTAAAACTTCAAAACTTACTTTATAAAGGTTTTGCCAGTCGGTAATACTTGCTCCTGTCGACATCATTTTGGACATAACTCCCTGAAAGATGATGCAATAGATACAAACATACCAGTATTCGCGTACTCGTTACTCATATCCCGTGTGGTCTAGTGGTTAGGATCCGGCGTTTTCACCGCCGTGGCCGGGGTTCGATTCCCCGCACGGGAGCTCCTTGTTTTTCTTTTCTTTTTTCTTTTCACTATTATGCATATCTTAGTAGTTATTTCCTCCTCACTCAGTGTTTACTATGCAATTATCACTTTAAAAAAGTTGTAAAAATGTGTCGATGACGCAGCAGCTATAGTTATTAAGGTGAGTTAAACCAGGGTCTCATTGCAAAAAACTCTTGATTTGCTTCACTTTCGCTATATTATAAAGGACATCAAAGGACATCATATAAACGATGACAAATCAAATGCAAATAGTTTAGTTAAGTTTTACCCAAATGTTCTTAAATGAACTTTTAAAAACCAAAATTGAATCTATTTGGCCTATTCATCGCTAGTTTTATAGTTTGCTTTTTTGGAAAATTTTAGAAAAGACAACTTTTTCTGGCGCTGCCTTCTTCTTCTTACAAAAATTTGAAAGAAAAGCAAGTTCTCATAATCTTCATCCAAAGATCCCCTTTTCTAAATGACCTTTAATTAGCCACGTCCAAATGGGGCATACCTCTGCATACTTAGATGTCACGCTCAAAAATTTGGTTCACATTCATGGGTACTTCATAGTCAAGTTCTTCAACTTTGAATATAGGAGAATATTTAGACCATAAGTATCTGATCATGCGTATGAAACAACACTTAAATGTGAAGGGACATAAAGGTATCAATGCATCCAGTCCTGCCCTCTCTACAAATGAGGGACAAGTATTTGAAATTACCAACGTTGGCACATTTTTCATGGTTCTAACGGGTGGGAAACTGCTAAAATCTAAAGTAAACTTGAATCACAGGATAACTCACGGAAATATTTTTCATGTGCTTCATGCTGTCCTGAAAAGCCATCACTGCTTCAAGGTTTCTGTTTGAAAGAAAAGAAGCGATGGCCAGTTGTCTCTCTTTTATTTCATCAATGTTTGTCAAAGGATGTAGAAACCATTGACGAAGTAGTTTAGAACCAGCTGTCGATTTAGTGTAGTTTATAATACCTAAAAACATAATCATTGTTAAGTTACAATAATAAATGCTTCATTTATCAAAATGCTAGGCTGAAAGTATCCTTACAAGTTTCGTATAAGACAAAAGCGTAGTTACAGAAAGTCTTGATCAAGGATTCGAAATGAATAAGAAAGCAATGGCCTAACGACAATATATTTCTTATAAAACAGAAAACTGAACTTTTTTACTCCATCGAAGTTGTACACGTGTCTTTTAAAAAACTGCGAGAAGGTTGAAAGTTTACTGTACCAAAGAGAGATAGGCCCTCTTTTGAACCACTGCCACCACTTTTGTAAACAGAAGGATGTGCTTCCTTGCTAAAAATCTGCAAGGCCCTGAAACAGAGAAGCCCTTTGACTACTTGAGAAAAATATATTTAATACGAAATATAATGGTACTTTCTTGGCAATGGAAAATAATACGATGATCAGATATGGAACAGGCAAGTATTGAGCTTGCAAGGCACTCTTAGGATTACTTGAATCTCAGGTATTTGAAATATTACAGTGAAATAAAAATATTTCGAAGTAACTAGTTCAGCTAAGGACATTGAAGAGTTTTAATTACCAATATAAGATTAAAAGGCAGATCTGTAATATTTCTGATAGTAAAGATATCGGATAAACAAGCTCTTTCTTTCATTCAACAAAAGGTTTTCAAATTAACATACCCGTAAGTTGTATCATCAACCATCATAACAGAGTTTCTAATTAGAGAAATAAAAAAATATCTTTCAACTTTGAACTATTGTTTAAAATTTTGCTTTTTGACAATTAACATTAAAGCCGAATTGGCGCTAAGGTAAGAGATTTACTTTACTAGATATACTTTAAAATGATGGCAAAGAATAGAATGACAGGCGAAAAACACTGTTTGGATTAACTTTTTCAGAGTATATTTCTTTTATTTGTAGTATCAATTTTAAGAAGTTTATTGAGTAAAGAAATGATTGATGTAAAATATTCATAAATTTCCTTGACTCTGCTGGCTACGGTCTCAAACAAAGGTTGTATAACAAGGTTGTTCACTACTTTCTTTAGCAAGCTAATTTGCTTTTCGTCACTTACAAAGAAAACGACTTCAGTGCCACAATGGGTACTTTCGTGCCTGGATCTTCAAGCTCTACCCCAACTCTGTTTTTGTCCAGGAACTTTATAAGCGCCCCAGCAGCTCTCACCTATGGAAAAAGAAAACCCTTTCAGCGACTTTTGCATTATGAAAAAGAAAAAGATGTGCTTTAGGGGCAAAGACAAAACTGCCGAAAAAAGTACTACAATGGAGAAGAAAAACTTTCAATAAATTGGAAGCGAAATTGCGAATGATAATACTACTGCAGTTAAAGGAGGGTGTCTTCAGAGTATACATACCATATTGATACTGTCAAAAGACAACATCGATCCAAAGTAGACATTTCTCTCTAATTCTGACGCACTCTCAGGAAGATCAGGTAGGCCATTTAATGTCAAAATCCTTCTCTTGCATAGCTCATATCCTTAATAGAGAACAGATCATCGAAAAGATAGTACAAATAGGTCGTACTCGATCAGGATAAAAAGGTTGGTTTGGCATGGACCCAACCCGATTTAATCAAGGGATTTAATCACAATGATATACGCTTTTGAGAACTATGGAAATATCTAAAAAATTCATTTCTGAAAGACACTACCAAAACATCATTCTATCTATATGGTTTTCTGAAGGAATACTAAGTGTCAAGAAATTAACCACCCATTAAGGTATTGAGATGGATTCGGGTGTTCGATAAAATTCGCTTTCGATACAATGTTCCGTTAAGCGACATGATTAGGTTAAGAATGGCAATAGTAAGCCGACAAACGCGTTTACTCACCAAACATCATACAGGGAATGATTTCTATATGCACATGCTTTTCAAGAACAGATCCCTCCTCTTCATCTGCAAAAGATAAATTGACAATTTTTTGGAATGCTTAGAATTGCAAGATAAGACATACGCTAAATCCTGAATATGCTCCAGAAAATGATTATTTCTAAAAAACTTTTTACAAAACTGACACGTTCACAAATGTTATGAAAAGTTAAGAATAATAAAACTGAAGAATAATTTTGGTTGATGTTTTCTACCTGCTTCTATGATAAAGAAAAACATATACAAGGCCTTACCTTCTTCTCTCAGGGCTTGAAGGAAGCTTTCTTCTTGTTTAGCATTGGTGATAATTACATCAGGCTGTATACGTCTTTTCACTGACAAAAAAATAAGTAACCAATAAAGGAAATGTGATCAAAAATCTAGTCTAAAGCACTGGTTTTGCCTAAGTACATCAGCTTATAAGGCTGAATCTTGTTTAGTAATGAGAATGCCATCTGATAAGTCAATCTCCTTTATATTTTGTTTATAAGAAATCATTTAAGAGAACTCACTGAGTTTGAGAAAATGATAGTCAGCTGTTTCCACCACATCCTCCATCATCTTGATTTGACAGTTATCTGTATCGTAATAGGCAATTCCAATCTTCCCAATGCTTTTTACTGCACACATGTAAATCTACAAGTAAATAAGCCAACTACAATAATTATATTTTAACCTACTTGACACTATATTTTAACTTAGAAATACTTGACAATGATTTGACAAAAAATTTGATAAATGTAAAATGTGCTGGGTAGCTAAGACAATATTCTAGCTTCTTGCCCTTGAATTTGAAATGAGAATATCAGAGAAAAGAGAAAAATAAGGATTTGGTTTATTGAAATTCAAAATTATGAACTCAGTATAGCATAAGAATGGAACTAATTATGATAAATCTATAAAGCTTTCACAAAGGCTAGAAACTTGAGACTAGAAAACCTGTTAGATCATCACTTTAAAGTGATTTTAATATATCTCAAGAAATAGTGAAAGAAGTATTAATGCTCTCACCTTAGCATCACCATCACTTCTGTCAGAACAAATGGTGTTTTGCTTAGAAAGTTGATGATTTTCATTTTGACTAAAATCTGAAGCATCTCTTATAGAACTCTGTTTCTGCACTAAAAAAGAGTCACTACACCTTCTGTCTGCAGACATTTGAACATCTCTAAAAGCATAGGATTCTTTACAAGAAGTAGAGCTTGTTGATTTTAAGGTAACATTATAAGCACCACCAGATACTCCCAGTGGTAGGCTTGTACTGTTCTGTCTCATTGATGGATCTCTGTTTGCAGGTTGTAAATCCAAAGGTGTCTTTAAAGCTAGAAAAAGTACAATATTTTCTTTAGAGGTCTCTGCAAGGCATGCAAGATCAAGTTAAATAATTAGCCTTGAATATGTACAATTTTGAGAATAGATTTCCTGGCAAGAAAACTAATTAGGAATACAAGAAGATAAACTTGTGAAAGCATTAATTATATCTGTCTGTCTTTACAGAGTCGTTTAATCATGGATTAATATCATAATTTCTTCAAAATCTTCATAAGAATTAGTCCTACCTGTACTACTTCCTTCTGAGTTACAGGGTTGCAACGTTTTGTCAAAATTTGCACTGCTTTTCTGGCTTGATGACAATATTTCAGAATCTGGGCTAGTGTAAATAACTGATCTTTTTGTAGGCGCATATGCTACTGAGTCTAGTAACGATCTTTTATATAAATTTGATCCATTATCCGGAGTTTGGTTGATCATTTCAGTTGTGTTGATTTTGCTTTGTGGTGCCTTGCTAAAGCTCCCCGAAGTATTGACCTCTGCATGTTTTTTTCTTATTTGGGAGGAAGAACCATTATCATGAAACGATCTACTTGCAGTGCTTGGAGTTGCAAATGTTCTTGAACCTGGTGTTGCAAATGTTCTTTTCGATGTGGAAGACATTCTGCATTGCAATATTCTTTATTACTTTGATATGTAACTTGGAGAATGATTGGCTGATACTAGAAATGAAAGTATAGGAGGAGAATGAATGCTTCTCTCCAACAAGTATTCTCTCTATTTCTTATAATAACGGTAACATTTCATCTTTACTTACAGATTGTCTTTTTAGGCCTACCAAAAAGTTTGGAGTGCAATAAAATTCTTGCAACGTCACTAAATTAAAAGCCTTCATTCTTGATCACATTCTATGCAAAATGTTTGTAAACAAGAAATAGTAACAAAGCTAAATTTTTTGATTATACAGATCACAAAGCATTTTTCAACTTACCTATCCTACAGCTGACGACATTAAAAAATCCCGCCAGTACATCTGCCTCGTTATCAACTGCTCCTTCGTGGCGCTCCTTAATCAAATTACCTGAGCCACTCGGTGGTTAGCAAGAACATGAAAACACAGGAGGAAAATTTGCATAAAAAAGGAGGCAAAACCGAACACTTCGCTTTTATCAAAGCTGAAGTAGAAATTGATGTTGAGACAGTAAAGAAATTATCCACTTTTGTAACAGATGAAGAATACAAAAACACAATTAATTCCTTTTTTCCCAAATGTTGTAAATTACCAATGATGCTCAAAATAAATTACAGGGATAAAGCTAATACACAACAAAACTAAAAATCTTCTTTAAAATTCGCTAAAAATTCACCTTTATTTGGGTTTAATAAATGGTCCGCACCGCGAAAATTAAATTGCTATCGAAAAATTGGAATAGCTGTATCATAGTAGCTTTCAGTTGATATCATTTGAATAAATCGCAGATGTATGATGGAAAGGCAAGCTTCAAGCGGGATCAGTATTTTGACAAGAATAGGGCCTAGGGTGGGATGGAAGCACACAAAAAACGACAACAAAGGGGAAACCTAGCAGCTTAAACAGCTAAAGATGCCAGAAAAAACAACTTTGCGAACACAAGACTAAAATCTGTCAGTCCAGCAGCCAGCATAAAAATCGAGCATAGCTTTTTCTAATGGGGGTAAAATGTACATAATTGGAAACCCATCGTGTACCAAATGGAACCAACACCTTTCTACAAGAATACTAAGCTGGCAAAAGGTGAATAAACAACAATATACATGTTGATATTAATCATTAAACTTGCAACGAATTTACATTATAATACAATGATGAAATGGATAACTATACACCGTGTATGAAAACGTTAAAGTCAGGTAAAACTACAGGGGCGTCCAATACGGGCAGTGAATCTTGCTTTACTTGGGAGGGGATGTGTGTTTTTGAATGTAACGAAAATTGCTCCATCAAACTTTGTTTTAACTCATCTATATGGTATTTTCTAGTCAAAATGGTATTTCTTTTTCTCGTTTGAAACGAATTGTTAGTTTTGATAAATTTATCGAATGCAAAATAGCCCTGATATTTTGAGCTGGAACCACCCATGTACAACGAGAAATAAATACAGAACACTTAAAGGCATACCACTCTAGAAATGACAGGCATGGAAAACGCCTGTAGGGATAAAATGAATTTATACACCAAACAACAAGTAAACCACCCAATAAGTAACAGTAATGTATCTTGAGTTTGGACTTTTTTCTATTTTTGTGAAATTCCAATTTCTGTTTTTCTACAAGAACCTTGAAATATCAAAGGCTTCTTACAACAGAAAAATTCCCCCACAATTTGCCCCACAATTTGCCTGGTTTTTAAAGTAATTCCTTTGTATCTTCTACTTTATATTACTTGGAGTACATAATTATCTTCGTTTTCAAAAGAGAAGACAAAGAAGGTTGGTTCAGCAAATGCTGACAATATCCTTTTTAGTGTCTGGAGATATGTATGCATGAAAGTGTAATGTGAATCAAGCCATTTGTCCTTTCTTTCGATATTCCTGAAACAAGGCAAAAACGATTCTAAGAAAACTGGTATTCTGAAGGTGAACATCTTACAAAATATCAACACTTCTTATTATTATACTATACACAATCATTTCTGATGATGACACTGTGCGGCCTTTTGACATCAAGCAAATATCCTACAATGCCTGCCAAAAGTCTTGGCACACTAACGTCAGTTTTCAAGGCCAAACTCGGCGATTCCCCTTCCTCCCTATTAACAATGTTTGTTTACTACAAAAAACGTAGGAGATCAGGAAGTACGTTTTTCCCTCTTACTGGTATAATGTTTGTCTATACTATCAACATTGTTTGGGGGGGGGGGGGGGAAGCGGTGCGAAAGTAGAAGTATTCAGAAAATAAACTGAAAGTATGAAACACAGCGCAAATTGTCGAATGTTTCAAGTACTTTTGGCAGGCATTGTAGACTTAAAAAGAATTCTTCGCAGAAAGCTAATATACGGCCGTAGAAATCCCAAGATAACATCACAAATTGAAATACTCCAATAAGCAGCATTTTAGATTGAAAGCTATACAGATTCTTTCAAGTTTGTTTTTTCTATTTTGGTTTTCAAGTTCTACCTTAACATTCTTAAAGTCCCTACTTTAAGTTGAATATTGTTGTCACTATTAAAGTTTATCAAAATGAGATATCGGATTGGTACTATCGGTTCTAGCAGTCTAATGACCAACAGCGATTAATCATGTATATTGACAACAGCTAAAATATCTCCATACCTTTTAAACACAGGCATTGAGGCTCATTTTCTGCCTCTAGAGCTTCTCCGTCTTGTCTTTGAACCAGATGAGCCGTCACTCGCGCAATCTTCTTCAATCTGTTTACTACCGGTGTCCTAAAATATATAATATTACTTGTTACAACCATAAAAAACGTTATCATTGTGAAAATACAAAGATATTGGTAAATCATAGCAATGGAATACAAATTAGCAGGGCAATTTGATATTTTTTAGTTAGCAGGAAGGCGAAAAATCTTAGTTCAATCGATTTATTCCGAAAAGGAAAAAGAAGAATGGCTAAAATGGCGATCCAATGGAATGACTAAAATGGCGATTAGCAGAGCTAATTTAATAAGGGTGCGGTAGTAGTGTGATTTCACATGGGTTTATATTATAGCTTATTCTTAGCTGACTTTGATGCTTTAGGAGCATTTAGAGGAGTTCGAAGTTTGCGTTTTTTTCATGAAAGGGTTGTGGAGTATAATTTCACAGCAGGATTTAATTCACAGTTCTTACTGGACTTAAGTATAGACTCGGCTCTGTAAGTAAGTTATTTTTCTCTTTCCCTCGCACACCTCAAGATCCCGAGGTAGGAATGGTGCATCGTCTCTCTGGTGGGACAGAGTGAGCCTTTTTTGTCCATTCCTTGCCAAGAATTCAGAGTTGTTTGGCAACTTGATTTGATAAGGGATGGCAAATTATGAGCTAGCTATTTAAAATTCAAGAACTTCTCTTGTTAGTGTTGCTTCCCCGATTAAGAAATTAACTTGAAGACAAGAACCATTGACATAGAACATAAAAATAATATGATAAAGATAAACATAAAAATAGGTCACATAAAAGTGTTTTCGAAACTACAAAACGAAAAAACATCCCAGAATTATGTTTTATGCAAAGCAACTAAAATAATTATAACGTACATCAGGAAGCTTTTCTGTAAACAAAACTGCATCTTTTGACTTGGCATCAACAATTTCCTCTGCCTCTTTTTGTTCTACAGCTGTCTGCAGTGTTACATTTGCTTCCATTACTGTAGCAGGCCTCTCATCAGTCATCATCTGAACGCCATCAGTAGCTGCCTTCTCTTCGTTCTTAGCTTCAGGCTTGCTTTCTACGGGCTTTTCCTGTGGTTCTAATTCTTCGCTATCTTCTTCTGCATCCAGACTCAACATCAATTGTTTGAACTACAATAGCAATGGAAAGGTTCGAAAAGAATGAAATAAGTAACAACCCAAAGTAAAAAATTACAAACTTGGTGCAATGGGTTGATTCATCTCAACGTATTTGCATGAGGCTAACATTAAACGACTCAAAAGTCCGAGACTGTAAACAAACAACAGCATCCAATAGAAGCATCCATGTCTTCAGCTTAATATGCAATTCTTTTTCAAAATAAAAGCCAAGCAGATGATGATGCAAAAGTTAGTAGCGATTTGTGTAACATGATGCAAAGAGCTTCGCAAGCGGTACTTCAGAAAGGGTAGCGCGTGTTACATAGGATATTTGTTCAATCTGTACCGGTAACACATGAGGATTGAGGGTAGACACTTCCTTTTGTAGCTGTTTTTAGGCTCCTTTACGCTAACACAGTATCCCTATTTGCTGCTTGATGGATGAGCAGTGAGCATAAGTGTCGTTCTATCAAAAAACTAGTGATATTTCAGCAGGCATTCTTACCTCTATGTAGTAATTGATCATTTCTTCCTTTTCTAGTGCGTCTTTATGGAACATTAGCTGTTTGAAGTGCGAGTTGAAGTGGACATCTCCTCGCCTTGTCATTGTTTTGTCATACAGTTTCGATGGCTCTGATGGTGAATACTTCTGGCATTTACTATGATGTAAGAGGGACCATAAGATATTTAATTTTGCATAAGACGCCAATTAGATGAACTTTTAAATGGACAAAAATTGTTTGAAAATCTTTTCTTTACCATCAACATCACAATTTAAAATGTTATATACATTTATATGGTAGGTGGTTAAAATGCAGTGATCTCTGCCAAATTCAAGGCAGTGACATCAAAGTCTTTGGAGGCCACAGAAATCTAAAAGCAACACCTGTCCTCGTGAAAAAGTTCAGACTATAGCTTTTGCGATCCAGCTGCTGAAGTCTTAGTTCAATCCAGATGGAGATGAAGAAAAGGCCTAACTATCCAATGGTTAAAGCTGCTGTCCTACCACTTGTGGGCAACAACGTCCTTACAAATTCAATGTCAATACTTCGTTTAACAAAACCCTAAAATGCAACCTCTCTCATCAGCCATACGACTGATTTACCAGTGGCTTCATAAACATTAAAAGTTCGGATACCTCTAATTTTCTTAATGGGTTTTAAAGAGGCCCAATTACTCCTGTTGCTCACAACCGCTAGCTACTATATACACAGTCAACACTTGATATATCGAACTTCAAGGCAAGATAAAATTAATTTCCATCAAGAAGAGTTCGAATCATCAAAACTTTGCCTTGAAGAGACAATTATGAAAGAAAGAATTGTGATCAAATAAGAAGAAAACCGATTGATAAGGTAGCCGAATTATCGGACGTTGAGCGTATTATCTAATTCGTAAATCTTTATCATTGTTAAAAATAAATACTGTGAAGTGGCATACCTGTCAGCAAAGCCATACAGTTGTTTTAAATGCTGTTTTAACTCCAACAACAGCATGCAAGAAAACGAGTCCCGGACAACTTCTTCCAGTTTCTTCAGATCCATCTCTGCACCTGTGGTAAAAAGCGTGTTTTGAACTGTAAAGCAAGAAATTTGTAACTTCAACAGTGACTTTACTTAGAAGTTGTACGGCCCAATACAACTAACAACATATTTGGAAACAACAGTCAATGTCACCATCATTGGCTCAATGCTTTCCATGCCACGGGAAATCCAACGGTTTTAACAAAACTACGCATTGGAAGCTTGGGGTCTACAGAGCTTATCAAATATCTGCTGAAATCATCTTTTAAATCTTACTGTTAATAAACAGTTTAATGCTACCCCTATTCACAAAGGAGCAGTATTGTAAGAGCCAGAAAAAGAGCTATACCCAGGGAACCGAACACCGTCCCTGTCTGTTGTACAGCTCAGCACAATCTTACAACAAATAATCGTAGTTTTGATTCCCGGTAACAGTTTCAATATCATACAGTAACAAACCTCCAAGCCTTTCGGCATCTTCAAGATCTTCTTCATCTTCCATCGCATGAGACGGAGATTTTCCTTTACCCTTTCCTTTTCTTGCTGGGAAAAACACCTAAAAATATGCAGTTTTTTTTAGAAAATTGTAATTTTTTATGTAGGAATGAGCCAATTCTTTGTTAAGATATTGAGAAACATACTGGAATTTGGCTATCATAGTCAGCGTTATTGAACGGCAAACATAAAAATCAAACAGTATCATTGGAAATAATAGCTCCAATAAACAAACAAAAATGTTTATTCTATATGGATCAATTGACAAAAAGAAGCATTACAACGTAGGCCTATCGAGTTTATACACTTAATTGAACTCGTTTGTTTTGATTTCGCAGTTACATTACTACTCGATCTAGTAACATTGTTGACAGCTGTCTGACCTGAAATATGGTAGGTCGCTTTAAAACTGAGAATGGCAACCAAAGAAAAAGCCTTTTTTGTTAAGCAACTTCAAGTTGCAAAGCACTGGAAGGTCTCCTGACCCGCGAACGTCTCCTGACAAGGGGCAACACTAGAAGGCCATGCCACAAAACTGAATAAGATTTATCAATCTCAGTCATAATCAAGGCTTTCAATGATGAATGTAAATAGGAAAAATGAAAATGAATGAAAAAAGAGAGCGTACTTCTTTGAAATTCTGAAGGTACCCAGCCCCTGTCACTGACACAACCATGTCGCAATGATGCATAACAAACAAGGGTTCTTCCTGAGTGACGTAAGGCAGGTATGCAAGGTTTTCGGCCAGGTAATAGAGGAAGTCGATTTCATTTTTCTGAAATTAATAAATAATAGAAGGCATTTTGAAAGAATTTGGTATATACAGTCAGGTAAAATCTAGCTTACATCAGTATCTGTTCGCACTTACTAAAATTCATTAAGGTATTCATTAAGGCACTTATAAACAATGATAAACTGTCAAGACTATTTACCCAACAGAGAAAAACTCGTGGGACATACATGGTAAGTAAAAGAGTAAAAATAAAAATTCAGCAATAGAATATGTCAAATTAGTCGTCCTAACGCTTCTATGACATATAGTCTTATGTACTGATAAAGATTCCAATTATCGGAGTTGGGCACAATGCTAGTGAGTGGTAACAAGGAATAGAAAAAATGTGATTGGGCTCGCAAAACCCTAGGAGCAAAACTGCCATTGTATCACAAGCCTACCACAAAAGAAACGAGTAACATAAGGACAAAATTAGAAGCTGTTTAGGCATCAGTTTCCTTAAAATGGTTAGCTTTTGAACACAAAACTAAAGTGAACTACCTGGTCGTCAAATTGTTTGAGCATCGTTTGCAATAACGGTCTTCTGTACTGTTTATTTGGCCTAACCATGGAATAAACATGACTTGTAAAGGCACTTCTCGGATCTCCCTCTCGGAATCCTTGTAAATAGCCTCCATTAGTCTGCAAAAACACGAAAGTCGTTGTATAGTGTTTTACATTTGAATAAATTAAACAGTCTTCAAAGTTAACGTTTTCTGTCGAAACAACTATGCATCCATATTTCTTCAAAGGCAAAGAAGATCATAGGTTACGTGGTAGAAGCCATTTCAACACTGAAATTATAAAGCGGATAGACAAAACTCACACATTGAATCAGTTTCTGTAGCTGGTACGAGAGTTTTATTCCTTGTACGGCTTTCATCTATGGTTAAAATGAAAATAAAATCACAATACGATAAAAGAAGGAATCAGTTACACAATGACACAACCCTCTAACATCTTGAATATCGAAGAAACTGACGAAATAACGAAGAAAGGAAATTCGTAAAACTGAAGACTTGAAGAAAAATCATTTATTGCTGATTTTTGCCCACAAATATTACCCTAGGGGCATCTGTCGCATGAGAGCTAAGCTTGAAAATAAAACTTAATATGCAGGAAAAGGAAATAAGTTTAACGCCTTTTGAGAATAGGATTTGAGATCAGAGAGTCTATCCCTCAAGATATGACGGGTAATGAAAACAATTTTAGACCAGTAAAAAGTTCCTAACTAGTGTTAAGTATCTCAAAATATTTTCAGCAAAAATTGAGCATTAAAAGACATTAATTAGTCAAGCGATGCAATGATGAAAAGGGTACATACATGAATGAAAGCAGCATGTCGCTTGTGAATATCCGCTAGAGCTTGTTCTGCTTTGGCCCTTATCATCTTGTCGTCATCAGTTCCAGCAGCAATCAAATACGGAACACACTAAACGCAAGCAGGGATTTATCAAAACAATGACCTGAGTAATTCCATTTTCAAAGGTGCTCATTGGTAATGTTTCTATCTAGAGTATTTCGGAGTGAAATAAAACTGCTACTTGGCAATGAAACTGTATGTTATAAATTCAGTCAGGGAATTCAATAAATCTAGCATAACATTAGCAGTCCAGTTATCTTTTAATGCATAGTGGGTTACATAAGTTAAAACATACCTAATTGCTAGAACGATAAAGTATTAATGGTGATTTTGAAGAAAGGGGAAGGGGAACACCTTGTTCAAATGTAAGGCCTGTTTTATAAGCTGTCAGACAAAGGAATTATTTTTTCTCTTTTGAACAAAAAGAAACTTGTAAATCAACATTTGGTTTTCTTAGATCTCTAACAATCACAAAGTAACGATAAAAATATGGTTACCAGCTCAATATCAATGTTTTTTCGAAACATTTATAGCTCAAAAAAGAGGGATATTCAATTTGTCATTTGCTTATTGGGAGCGGCTTCAAAATGTGTACAAATGTATATGTATACTTTGTGAGAGGACAAGTCGCCAAAACATTTACCTGTGCTGGATGAATCAGGCCTTGCCTCAAAATAAGACCAATGACTTGAACTGCAGCAAGTCTCACCATTGCATCAGCATTGAAGAACGTGTCAAGGATGCTCTTTAGCATGACTTGCATAAAAGCACTCGTCGTTCTAATGATGGAGGGAAAGACGATAAGCATCACCCTCTAACTGGCAATGGTTCATTTAAATACTTCTGATAAACATAGGAAATCTAAACACTATTTTTTGCATTATTAGCGATTTAATATTTGCAGAGCTGGCAAATATCCATAAGGATTGGCTCTTAAACCAGTGTCTGCAAGGCGTAGGTCGGGACTACCAGAGCATGCAACGTTTCATGGAATGCTGAAAATAATGTTTCAGCCCTTTATTCATCTATTAGAAGTAATTTCTGCACTTGTTGATTTTCTTTTTAAGATTGATCCTCGTAAGTCAACAAACGCAAGAGTAACAATAAAGACGAAACATCGTTCACGATGTGCGTTTTGAATCAAATAATATATACACAGAAAGTTCAAAGAATAGCTCTGTCTTCTAACCGAAGTCTTAGAATGGATCTGTCTTCCAACATAGCCTTAATAAGCTCTTAGATTAGACTACCATCTCATTCAGAAAATAACAAAAGACGGATGAAGAGCAATGATTATGCTCACGACTCAAAAAGGAGCGGTTAACATAAAGCGAATTTAGACTAATTATAGTATATCAACCGACCCTGCCTGTGTATCTCCAAACTCCTTTATATTTCCATCTTCTTCTTTAACTTTTTGCTTCTTGAGCTTCTTCTTGCGGCCTTAATAAAAAAAATTAGTGATAAATATTCTTTCCGGTCCGAACAATCAAGCTAATATTTGGAAAATTATGGTTAGTAATTAGCAATTAATAGTTTTCTAATGCACATTTGGCGACGTATTGCAATAATGGAAGTTGGTCGAGGTAAGGGATATCAAGTTATTTATAGCAAAAAGTAGCATCCAATTTTTTTTACCTTCTGATTGAGTCATTCTGGCCTCCTCTTCCATCAAATGATTCTGCAAGCTTTTCAACAACATACACTTTCCTCTCGCTGATTGATACTGGTCTGACAGTATCTGTTGGTACAAACTTTTGCAGTCGTTCCGTAATAGATATTCTGGCTTTGTCATACACACAAAACCTGAAAAAAGCAATTTGAATATTTCTCAATTGTCGATTAAGAGAAACCTATATACATAGCAAATAAAAACATAACGCGGAAAAAGATAAAGCAATGATCACGTTTGAAATCTATACTTGTCCAAGAGTAATATCTGGGTTCTGAATCCACGCATACTAACCGTACTGATACAGCCCACTCTTGACACATAAAACGGTTGCATAATCCATAATTTCACTTTGATTTTTTACGAAAAATTGTTACACAGTGGAAATCAGATTGAACTTTTGGAATACATTATAGATAAATGGCCATATAAATCTGAATACATAGATCTCTAGAGCATGAAGAATAAATATTTTCATTTCTGCTTCTTATGAGAAAGAGCTTTTTTTAAAGGGAGATAACATGACATAAAATAAAAACAAAACACGCTCTTACCGACAGCCATAATTGCTTTTAATCTAACTTCTTGATCAGAATGCTTTGCAAAAAATAAGCAAGTTTCCAAAACCTTCAAACTCACAGGTCCCTAGAAAAAGGAATATAAGTCAAATGCTGAAAAAATTCTATATTGAACATTGGAAATTTGTAGCAGCATTGTGTCAAAATACCATTTAAATGTCGAGCAATACAATGTAAAAAAAGTTTGAAGGAAGAATGAAAGAAGATTTGATTGCTATTAGCTTGCCAAAATTTTCTGAATATTTCCTAAATGTAATGCAACAAAAATATTGCCGGTAAATTTTGACTAGTTGAGATGGAAGAACAAAAAGTGCTAAAAAGATGAGAAATATAAGAGTTCTAAAAATCACCTTCTTTTCTTCTTCCATGTGCCTGTCAAAATCGAAATGCTTGCAGAGCAGGCCAGCGATAAATAAAGACCTTAGAAGAGCAGGCCGGGTTGCCGCGAACTTGGCACTTTGCTTATTGTCACTGAGGTCTTTCTTTGATTTCTCTAAAAACACTGCAACGAATTCACAGAAATGATTCACTAACTTGGAGAGGAATGGCTCATTGCCCTGGGCGCATTTCGTTCAAGGTTTTCATATTCAACGATCCTCAAACAGGATCGTTTCAAAAAAAACGTTTCAGGCTCGTCTATACGTATCATGGTACAAATCAATTGTTCAGGTCACAAAAGACGCTGCAAAAAGCGAGTCTCTGCAAATAACCCAAACAATAATGAAATTTTAAATGATAACGATAATGGGAACAATGACTTGCAGCCGTAAAGCTCTAGACAATTGTCTACGGTGTCATTCTTATTAGCGCCGCTCTTCGAGGATTCAGTGTTTAAAATTTGAAACTACAATATCACGATGACAACGTTTGAAGAACCTTCAAGAAATTAACAACAGTTTACTTACCATGGAATTTTTCAAAGCAGTCCAAAACAAATTTGTAATTTCGCGTGACTTGGTTAACAACGGCATCTAAACAGCTGATACAACTTTGAACGATCTGTGTTCAGGAAAGAAGTTATATAATTACTAATTATAAACAGGGAAGTCTAGATAAACAATAAAAGTAAAAGATCAAATACTTTCTTGAAATACCAAAAAACCAGAAATTCTAATTTATGAAAATTCATTAATTCAATGACACGAGTTTATAGATTTTTGCAACTTTTTATTAAAACATACTTAAATTAAAATGCATAAGCCCTAATTTTGAGTGGGAGAGGGATGTGATGTCACACTTCATACCTTACCCGTTTTTCTCTTATACATTGATCTCAAAAGTTTTGCGTCGTGCCACTAAACTCCACTTTTACATCAATTTTCGAGCGGTGTCGCTAGGTAATCCTGAAGCCAGCAAACACCTCATGTACGGTTAGTTTCTGGGCACGAGTAAATATTATGCTCCACTACTTACATTTTGTCCCTGTTTGATGATCAATTTCATCAGGTCTTCCTCTAGATCAGCAAGGAACTTTGGATTCGGATGATCAACCAACGGGATTACGTTCTCCAAAATTCTGGCAACATTCTGGATGATTAGCGCATCGCCTTGAGTCTTTACGAAAGAAAGAAGAGTATGATTTTAAATGAACAATTTCAAAAATATGAAAAAATAGCGACACGCTAGTATACTTAATTTTAAATGTACTTTGAAATGGCTTTCTTTCAAAGAACGCGTTCATTGAAGGCTGGGGTAGAGAGGTGTTTTCGCGATACTTTAACTGTAGCTAAATTTACATCGTGACACCTTATGCATATACACGTAAATCCCTTTTCAGAAATTTAGGTCAGAAAAATTAAAAAGATTGAGAAATTCTATAATCTATTTTATCAGTTTTTAATCAATAACTAATCGGCTAAAAGTTATAAAGATATTCAAGCTGCCTAATTTATAACGGCAAAGGAAATTAAAGTCTTTCTAATTGCGGCTTAGTTACTATCGAACGCAACTTCTAGTAACAAGGATTGTGGTAATTTTTTTGCCAGAAACGATGGCTTTTAACCTTTGTGCAAAGAAATCAAGATTATCAAACAAATGAATTGGCATATATACAACATGCAGGAGTACATCTAAAATTCACAATATTCTCAAAATCGCAAAAATACTTTATTGCGATTCCAGTCATCTTGATTCTACATAAATTTGGAATTGATTGATATTCTAAATGCATTCATATTTTAAACAGCGCATGCTAATTTTTACTAGATAAACAAGATAAACAAGTGAATCAACTTGTTCATCGCAGCTCAAAGCCGAGAAATGGAAAAAGTATTGTTGATTCTTACACTGCATTTGATTCTGAGATATGGCTGCAAAGTTGTCGCATGTTGGACCAACAGCTGCGGGCGAATTTTGCAAAGCAGATACAATGTTGTAAGGCAGGCAACAAGCTCTGATCCTAAGACAAACAAAAGAAAGTTTGCAGACACACGTATAGCATACCGAGGAAATGCACTTGCTGAATTGACAGTTTTAATCATGAAAAGTTAATTTACAATACCAGAATCTGAGAATCTAACTGCGCAGGAATCCTAACAAGAGTCATTGGATCATCAAAACAAAACAAAGGAAGTGAGAATGAGAAAGATTGGCAGTTATGCTACCGTTAATAGGACTAGACTAGACACATCTTTAATTGTTTTCAGGTCTTTAGGTACAATGCCTGCCAAAAGTCTTGGAACATAACCCAAAAGAGATAGAATTTAGGAAATAGCAGGTAAAAAAGACAAATCAAGCTGACTTTTAATCACCTTTGAAGAATGGGTTAACCTTCTGAAAAGGAAGCACTCAACATCTATTGCAGCAAAAAATGATTGAAATTACCTATCCATTTGATCTGCTTCAAAGATTGATACGAGCACTTAATGCAGGCCAATTTTCCAACTCAAGGTGAAAAAAATTATATAAAATGTTTGAGAAAAATAGCACATCTTTTGGGTTCCAAAACCTTAGCAATTTTGCTTAGAGACGTTGAAAGAGAAAGTTTTTCTATCCACTGCTTTTTAACTTCTTTCTCAAGGTTGTTCCGAAAAGATACTTACCATTTTCTTGCTCCATTTTTATAAGTCGCTGGATAAAAGAGGCGACCAATTGTTGACATGACTTCTCGGTTGTTTTCTTCACGCTTTCATCGTCACCATCTAAAAGCTGCATACAAAAGTAAAGCATTAATGGACTGTTGAGATATAAAATAAGAAAAATTTTTGATATTCTGGGAATGATAAAATAATAATCAAGGTTTAGGAATATCGGAGAATTCGCAAGAAGTGCTAATGAAAGTTACATAGTTCTATATGGGAAAGCATTCAATTCATTAAAAAGTTAGTTTACTTACGTTATCAAGAAGGTTTTCAAACCATTCGTAGCCGCAATCCTTGCACATAGCAACCTATGTCAAAATAACAAGAATTACATTTTTTTATTTCTACTAATATCAGGATTATTGGTGAACTTTTTGCAGAGAAATCATTATTTTTTAAGATCTATCATCGCCATTGGTTCAGGGCTTTGAAACATGTTCAACATATATAGTAATGGATTTTAGTTGGGGTGACCCTGAATGATAAATGTATCTGAAAACAAAAAATGTTGGCCAATTGTTCAACAGTATGCTTCTTAAAAAAGATAAGGTTTTGTAGATGTGGCTTTAATCGCTGGGCAAATTTATTTCCAAACACATAAACAAATAAATAGAGGAAAAAAAGATGATAAAAATTAATCTACAAAGGTAAATATAATAAATAAAGAATGCAAATTACCATAGAAAATAGACTCACCACTTTCATGATATTTTTTGACTTTTTAGTCAGTTCGGCATTGTTTTCTGAGCTTCCGGCAACAGGGGTAAACCACATCTTCTGAAAAACTTTTGTAACAAGATCCTAAGAGAAGAATATTTGAAAATATTTGTAAAATCATAAATACTACCTTTTTCCAAAGTTAGACTTTCCCGTTTTTCTAAAAGACGCATCCCAAAACTAATTTTAAGTTAAATGCCCTTTAGAAGTTTCGGTGGAGAGATAAAACACAAAAATGTTATTAAAGATTCAACTATATCATAAATACGAGAAAGAAAAGTGAATGGTTCTCAGACATTAAGTAAAGGCGAATAAAAATCAGCAGAAGGCCGAAAAAAGAAAATACAAGAAAATTCAAGGAGAAACATTTGAAATGATAAGATGACAAGATCAAGGGTAGAAAATTGGCAGAAAAATGTTGAAAGAATTCCGGCCAGCCACCAAAGTATAATTGCCATGGTGCTGCAACATTTCCAGCTTTTCTGTCTACATTCGTGGTATTGTGAATGGGAAATGTCTAATGCCAAAGCACAAAAAAATGAAACCAAACTCACCCTAATACCCTCCTCATCGTTTACTCTTCTTATCATTTTGATACAAATTTCTGGAATTTTCGGGAAATCAGGCTGCTCTATGCAAATATCCCTCAGAATTTTAATCACCCTTTTTCGAACACTTATTCCAGTATCCTAAGACACAAGCAAATAGGCGAAGTCAGACAAATCATATAATGACTGAAGTGTACAATACAAAATGTGTCCCTGAATAGCAAGAAAAGCGAACTCATGTTATTGCACATCCAAAGCATTCCAGACGACACACAAAATTAAGATTGTCTAGCCACTTAACTACTTCTGGGAACGGCTGTTTGCACTACCACTTTACTTGGTATGCCTCTTTAAGTAGTTTCATCAGGTTTGTAACTATACAATAAAGTTTTTGAAGAAAATTCATAATTTTGCAGTTTTCAGTTTGTTACTCACCAGTATTCGTTCGATGATCATATCATAGTATTTATCTGTAATATCCGGGCATTTCAAAACAAAATGTCCAATTAAGTCTACAGCTGCTTCTCTCACAAGAGTCGATTGGTCACGAAATCTACAGTGCACGCTGATCTGCACATCTTCCTGTTTATAAAAGAAACAACAAGATCTTATCATTGTCTTTCTGAAAACCTAGCAGGGTATAAAGAAACT
Organism: Rhopilema esculentum; assembly: GCF_057945365.1. NCBI lineage: Eukaryota > Metazoa > Cnidaria > Scyphozoa > Rhizostomeae > Rhizostomatidae > Rhopilema > Rhopilema esculentum. Next base: position 678,602 of record NW_028300838.1, read on the forward strand.
AGCTTATCATTTGTAATTTTTCCAAGAAAGAATTTGCAAGTCTTCTAGGATAATTTGGCAAGAGGTCTTATAACAAAGTATATACAAAAGAAGAATAAATTTGACAATTTCAATTTCAAGACAAAGAAGACCTGCCACCTATTGAACAAAATATGGAAAATAGTGGAATAAGTTCTTGAAGCTTATATGAAGAACTGGATAAAATTTAGGATACAGAGGAAAGACTTCTATACAGAAAAATAGATTATACATACATGAATCACGAAAAGGGTTCTTAATGAAATGAAAAATGCTTGAGAGTCTTAATCTAAGAGTCCAAGGTTGGCGTACTCCGTAAAATGATGACTTACTCTGCCAAGAATGTTTGGATCGACTGTGACAATAGAAGTGAGCGCTCTCACTGCTTTGGTCCTCAGGGCGACTGCAGGCTCGTTCAACATCTTGAAAATCTGCAAAAGAAAATTCAGTTGACTGATGAATTGTCAGATATCCGAAATTGAAGTGATTAGAAAAAGAATTTTTTTCTTGTTTATTTCAAATACAAATTAATACTATGGAGCAATAGAATAGAGAACCTCGTGCTAGTGAAGACTGATTATGTAGCAAGGGTTTGGTAAACCATAAGACATTATTTGTCCATTAAAACTCAATGAATGCGAGCATTCAAGGTTGAAAAAGTGTACAGAGTGGTGCGAATTTAAAAGTGGGTTTGGTGAGTTTTTTGATGTTATTTATTGCTTATTAAAATATGAAATGCAGGGATTATATCAACAAAAAACTGTTAGCAAAACTGGTATCATTATATGGCAATTTTATACCAGTATATGGCAAAGACAAAAGTGGCAGTCTGTCGCAACAAGCAAGCAAAACAGCATCAAAATGAAATATACGACTGAATAAAAAATTTGACATGCCTGTTGAAGATAAATATCAAAGCTTTGGCAAAAGGACCTTGAAGAAGTAAGGTATTTGGTAATTATGCATGATTCTTGGTAGGTAACATTTTGCTGTGATAATCTGCAAAAAAGTACAATAAAAACTTAATCCGAATAAATGAAAATCATTAGCTATGAAAGTACAACAGGGTAAACACTGAGCCTATCTTTCAACCATGCAATAAATTAAAACTGATTGCCAATTCTCATATATTTGTCGAAGTTGAAATCAAGTTGAACAATATCATATATTCATCGACCAATACTTCCACCCTTGAAGGTTCTATTTTCTGAAAGGGTCCTTTTTTAATCAAGCTATCAATTGCATAAATGTCTCCTACAAAAAATACCATTTGAAGAATAATTGGCAACTTCGACGGTCAACAATTAATGCATTTTGCAACAATTGAGAAAGGTACCTTAGGGAGTCACTAGATTTATCTGTAGCCATTGCATGATAATATCTCTTTCTTTCATCTAATTCTTGAAGGTTTTCAATTGAGGTTTCTCCTGCATCGGTTGGTATTTCTGTAGAAGCAGCACCCGGGATTGACATCATTGGTGCTTTCATGCACTTCTCCATTTCCACGTGAACGTCCCTGATCCATTGGCCTAAGTAGAACTCTCTTGCGAACTACAAAGAAACAGGGTCGTATTCGGTGTTTTAGGAACTATAAAACAAAGCACCAATAGTCTTGATTGGAGCTAAACTAGCGACAACTAATACGTTAAGCTCTTTACAAAGGACTGTGTAGAAGGCATGAAACGAGAAAGATTCTCGGCCAGGCAAAGATGCTTCCAGCATTAGGCAACAATATTTTGAAACAAAAACAAGCATTCCGCTGAGAAGACAGCCGATTTCAATGCCATTGAAAAAAATGTCAGTCCAAAGGGTTGAAATAAAGCATCAGGATCACAAATATGCTGTGAGATCTCATGACAAGCCTGAAATTTCCTTGATACTGCTATAAGAAGAATTGCAAAAGCCTACCTTGCAAGATACGTCTTTTTCAGCTGAGTAAGCCAAATAACTGAGAAGAGCCTTTCGCAAAGTGTTTATGTGAACATCGATCATCTGGTGACAAGATATTACAGAATGGTATAGGTAAACTTTTACATACATCCTTGGAAAAATTGTCCTCTTAATGGTATAGAACAAGACAGTGATAAATTGCAACTCCAAGTTTCATCCTGAATTTGATCATCATGAAACTAATGCTCAACTCTTTTAAATAGATATATACGCAGACGGAAGGAGTTGTGAAAAAATTAATAATGAAAATAGTTCTTACATAAATATCAAACTTACATCGACACTTATATCATCTTTGTCTTCAATGTCAGCATCTCTGTGTAGCTATGACAGACAATAATCAAGATTATTTGGCAGAATTTTGATGAGATAATTATCGTCTATGTTTCTAGCCCTGTAAGCATAAGTAAGGAGAAAGATTACTCTAACCGTTAGTCCCTGCGAAAACTACAAGTAGGCCATAACAGGTATAGCAAAAAGGCTTCAGTATGCTGATGTCGTAATCATATCTTAGAGAACAGATCATATCATCAACACGACAATACAATGATCGCAATGATCATGACAATTAATTATGTTGATGGCAAATGTTGATGATAACAATAATGGTGGCAATGACTGATTACGAGGATGATCGGATCCCACCAACCTGACCAATGATTTCCTTCAAATCTTCTTTGTCCCTTCCTCTACTTTCGACTGCATCTCGCCTTAAATGCGATGCTATCAACGCAAGGTAGTCCATTGCCGCAACTCGTAAACTCATTTCGTTAGATTTGTTGTTAAACGTGACAATCTAGAAGTAACAAGCAACACAGCTAACAACACAGCATGAGGATGGTAATAGATAAAACTAAAATTTTCCAATCATCTTATTGTTATATAGAAAGTGACCTTTCAGCTTCGTAATCTCGAACATTGTCGCGTGTGGATTTAGAATACAGACTGTTGCTTTTGCTTTACAAACTGTGAATGAAATTTTTTGTTTTACTTTGCTGGAATCCTTTCTATTACAGCAAACTGGCTATAGCAATAACAACGAGCCAGAGCAACCTATCATCTTAGTCTAAAGTTATTTTCACAGAGAGAAAGGTTAAATAAAAGAAGATGCATTGCTAGGTGATATATAAAAACAAATGCTGGTTTAGATGCATCAAATGCTGCTGAAAAGAGGCAAAAAACCGATTCAAAAATCAAGTACAATAGTAAAATTACCAGTAGCTTTCCGAGCAAGGTCAGCAAAACTTCAGCGGCAGGCCATTCTGGTTTGTTTAAGGTTGTCAAAATATCTTGAAGGAAATTCTCAAATAACGGCCGAAAGTCGTTCTCATCCTTGCTTGCCGAGCTGCATCTGTAGAAGATACATGGGTTCGATTTAAGAGTGCCAAAGCTGACAGTAAAACCCATTATCATCTCTTTAAAAGGACCAATAAAATGTCAGTCTGGCAGTCAAGGCTGAGCAAAATATGTTTGTGCCTAGACCGACCATTGTTAAGCGAAGAGCAACAGTTAAAATTAACCAAAATGAAAATGAGGTATTCATTAAAGCTTAGCACTATTACTCAGGATTCTCTCTTTGCCAATGTGACAGCTAGTGAATTGGGTTGAAAGAAAGAAGCTTGGAAACAGCCAGCCAGGAAACGAAAAGGTAGACGAATTTTCGCCTACTATCTCACTAAGAAAGTACTTACTTTTTGAGAAACGTCGCCAGAAAATTTTGAGCAGCTCGAAGAGAATCCTCATACGACGTGACAATCATGACATCTATGTCAACCTAAAATATAAACAAAATATTGAAGCGTGTTTTTTCATCTAAAGCACTGTAGACGTGAATAGCTCAGTGGTTAGGGCTTAGGTAAGAGAATAGCTCAATGGCTAGAGGCGATGACTGCAGATTAAAGGATCTGTGGTTCTAGTCCCTTACATGACCAAACCTTCGCCTAGAGTGAGGAGAGTCTCCAGCTCTCTGTAACTCTAGGCGTAGAAATCACGTGAGAAAGGAAAAGGACACTGCTAAATAAGCTCAGCTTCTCAGTGCCCTAAAACCTACCTTTAGATGCTAGGTAGCAAATGAAATACAACACTGTAGGACAATTGAACGAGGGGAATGATCACAAATACACGAGGCAAAAGACAACAATTGAGCGATGGGCAAGATAACAATTTTCGGGTAACGAAACTTTAGTTATTGTCTGAAAAATCTACTTGGTAAAACGAACTTGCCAATGCAACGCCAACAATTTAGACTTAAATATCTGTAAGAGTGACAGATGAATTGAAAACAGCTCTCAATTTCTAAAAATGTCTATACCATTTTTGCTTTACTAAAGAAAATCCAAGACTCTTTTGACCGTGGAATAAATGATAGTGAAAACGCCGCAAAACAAAGAGAATCAATCTACTATAATGAAAATAAAACTAATGTGAAGAGCCAAAATATTGCAATAAAATTATAAGTGAACTTATACAGGGCTTCACAAGAGTAAACATTAGGAACAATAGAGTCAAACACCAATTGAAAATTCAAATAGAAATGTATACAAACCAGTGTATCTTCTTTCTTGTCAAATGAATCCGGTATGCTAACGGTGCATTGAACAAGCTGGAGCACCAGCGCTGTAACCATCTGAATCGAGCTGTCCTCGTATAACCTACATAGAGTCAACGAGAATAAATCATAAAGACTGCTTTAAAAACGTGCACAAAAGAGCAGAGCACCTTGACTTGACTTTTAGGCTCAGTTGTTGTGGGAAATTCTCTTACAAACAGTGTTTGTAAATTGCAGTATGGCCGCTGGCTTTAACCATAGAAACGATTTTAAGACATGCTGCCGTTTTGTTCGTTTATAATATTCTTTATTGTAGCTCCTTCTCAAAGCAATAAGAAAAACCAAGAACTAAAAGAGTTTTTGAAATTCAAGCTTTTGGGAATTGTAGCACATTGCATACAAACCGATGTTTTCTAGTTTGGAAAAACAAAAAGCAGAAAGCTAGACTTTATAACAATGCACATTGCTAAATAATAAAAATATAAGAATTTGAAATAATATGTGAAAACAACTTATTAGTCTAGAGAAATTATAAAAATAATCTTTTGAAATAATACTAATTGACACTTTGCAATATTTGTTATTCTTATTCTTAAACAACCTTTAATAATATAAAGGTTTTATTTCACTTCCGGAATACTTTTGCTTAATCATATAAATATTGGAAAGTGCTAGTCCAACAGCCAGAAATGAGAAAATTCAACATGATCTATTCTCGAAGAACTTGTAAATTGGCGTGAAAGTAAAACAGACCATAACCTTTGAAGTACAAACAGCTTCTACTCAGTATGCTGAATACTATTTCACTTCATATACTATAGAAGATTATGGCTATACTATCCTTTACGTATGACTATACGTACGCCAATTAAAAGTGTTCTTCGAAGCATAGAAAACTTGCTCCATGGAATACCCATAATATTGCTATCTTTCACACAAACAGCTTCTAGGGTATATGCTCTAATCATTTCACCCTAATCAATCACTTTGCACAAAAACGTACCTGTAATTTCGGAGATTCCTTTTACTGCTTGGTAGCCTGGCAAGGGATGCCAGAATGTCATCTAATATAAGGTCCCTGTGTTTCACATACGTTCTAAAAATCTACAAGGAAATCATTCGAACGTGAAATAAAAAGCAGTCAAGCGAGCAATGACGTCAAACCTGTGATAAGGGACATCCATATTTTTGATAAATAAATAGAATAAATTATTTGATAGTTCTTTAATGAATGAACCAAAATGTACAGTGTGGTGTCAAAACTGAAAATCAATTCAGGCATGACTCCCTATAAATCAGCTGTAAACGATGAAGATGCCAGTCATGCGTAATATACAATTATAAGGGCAAAGATAAACTTCTTTGACATGACCGAAAGCAGTGCATACCGTTCGAACAAGCTTCAGCGCTTCCAGCTGCAAAATGCTGATATTTTCAACGAAAAATGGAGCTGTTCCGATGCATGATATCTACGAATTCAAAATAAGCAAACAATATGAAGGAGATTCCATCAATCAATGCGGCAAAACAGACCATAACTCAAGATGGTGCAAAAGAACTGAGCTAAAAATAAAATCATTTGAAAATCTAGCCAAAATATCATAAACATGTCCAGTTCAACGAAAAACGACTTGAAGTTTTATGAAAGAAGTTAACTGCTTCCAACACAACTACTTCCCTATACTAAACAAAATTTCAAAACAAAAAGAACAGAACGGTAAGATTCTATCAAACGGCTGCATATAAGTTAAGACTTACAAAATCACTGGTAAAGTGCATAATTACACATTGAAAAATACAATTACAATATAGAATAGAGCACGATTACAATATACAATACAATTCTTTACGATTACAATAGAGAATCTTGGCGACAATGGCCAATGATCACTGAACAAATTACTTGGAAACACATTACGGAAATATCAGATCATTTGCAAAAAGTACCTTGAGTATAATGATGTCATTGAGGCTTTCCAAAGCAACCAAGTCGGCAATCAGTGAAACCAGTTCACAAAGTTTATTATAAAGCTGTAGAATCGGCTTTAGTTTGGTACTGTTCACCCCTCTGGCACGACGAGATTTCGGCAGCATTATAGACGAATCGACTGAATGAGAATAAAACGAACAAGGCACATCAAAATGAGTACAATCAATGAAATCCTTACTCATTGAAAAAATGAAACGCAAATGTATCAGGTACAGTTTACTGATAGCCTTTTACTCTGGATCATTGCCTCTAAATTTCCTATTCTTTCTCTGCAAAAAATTTTCTTTTGCTTTCCAGTACACACATTCTTATCCTAGGAAAATCATGAGTGACAAGGACGAAGACAAGTCCTCCATAGTCTTATTGTTCTATTGTTAGAAGACAGGTGCAACGAAAAGGGGCAAAAAAAGTCTAACTGGTAATAACACAGCTTGTACTCACATTTACTATCGGGATCCACCCGATATACAGGATCATATTCTGGGTAAATAGTATTCTCTAACTGGAATCTACAAAACGACACCACATGCTCGATGACTTCTTCCATATACACTTGCTTTGGCATTTCAGGTGCTGTTGTTATATGCAGAATAATAAGCGATGCCTCACAGGCTCTTAGTACACGGTCCATTTTCAAACCTTTCCACAGCTTTTCCTCTTCGTCTTCCGCGTCCTGTTTCAACAAAGATAATCTTAATAAAGTTTACTTGTAAAATGCTGACGGCAAAAGAATACGCGTCAACTCAGCTAATGCAGATATCTCTACCTTTCAGAGAGCTCCTCCTTAGACAAATATATTTAAATATATAATGTCTTGTAATGTTCTATATTTAAGTTAATTTATTAGATTGTATGTGTGGATAACTATTGTAATGTTATGCTAATTATTTTTATTTCTGTATTGAAAATGTATTTAGTTATATTTGTCAATGAAATTGAATTGAATTGAAAAACTTTCAAAGCATTAAAAAGGCCGGCCTTTAGGCAGGAATAAGCAGTGTTAACCAATATTCTCGAGGTCTTTTTTGTGTTTTGAAAAGACTTTCTCTTTTAAGCTCAGATCATAATCTTTAAGATATCTTGAAAACAATTGCAGAATGTGTAAGTTCCAACTGCAAACAGTCCAGGCTTGATATATTGCATGGGTTTTGGTTTGATAAAAAAGTAGCCCATCCTGCTTTCAGCGTTCAGTTTAAAAAAGGACACGATGACCAATAAAAATAAAATAAAAATTATTGAATGACGACCTTCGTTTCTGCTTCCTGGTTCTTCTATCTTATAACTTATGAATAATGTATACAATGTATAATGTATAATACATAAGATATGTTTTAATAAAATTAATTAACAGTCAGCGTTGGTTTATTGGTTCTTTACTTGATCTTGCCTATTTCAAAGTTTTAATGAGTCTAATGAAAGCAAGAGCAGGTATAGTGCTGCTTCTCTTGTCAGTGAAAGCGTAAGGTGCTAAAGAAAGTAGGGATAAGTTAGTTACCTTAGGCTGGTTCAGGAGCACCTCTAAACTCGCTCTAACATGACGATCCATTATGGAAACGATGCGTACCAACTGATCATGTGGAAGCTATGAAGGAGAGTGAGTAACATCAACTGTTATCAGCAACTATAGTCTTAAGTCGATACCTTAATAGCAGAACAAGAGCCTAACAAAAGCATGCCACTTTGTCAAAACTAACATCAATATTTTGAAGATGGGATTGGAAGGGGGGGGGGGGGTTGGTTATAGTTCACTCTAGCTCTTAACTTTTCTTAAAGGCATTGAGTCATGATAAATAGACTGGGTATACCCAAATTGCCAAAATCCGCTGAGTCATGATTTCCATGACTGCGATGCTATTGGTTGACCTTGAACTGGTCACATGAACTCACCTTGTACTGATTAACATAACAGTTTCCATCAATAGCAAGTTGTCAACAACGGATGCCAATATCACATGAAACAGCAGCGATCACGCCGAAACCAAATGACCCCCTATAGAGAAAGCCTATTTACCATGACTCAATGCCTTTACATGATAGTGGTAATAAGCATGAAAAATACAAAAAACAGTCTTTTTATATACGTTTTATCTCTAAGATTCGCAAACTCGTAATAGACTCTCTTAGCCTTGTTTGTACAATGTTGACGAAAAGGTTGGTCAGTGTTTTGACGAAAAGCTTTTTCAGTCAATTTAAAAAAAATGAAGCAGCTATTTGCACGGTAAAAAAGATTTGAACTAGGCAAATTGAAGGTGACATATAATGCAAAAACTGAGATGGAATCAACTATCTGATATTTGAAAAGGTAGGAAATTAACATTGACAAGGAAGTTCATAGCTTAAAGGGAAAAAATTGGCCTTGCTTGCTAAACATGCTGTTGGTTTTAGACAAATGTGCAAAAAGTTTTTGACGGTGCAAAATTTAAAAAGGCTTTGAAAAAAGCAAAAATTTAAAAATTGTTGCTTTTTTCAAAGTCAAACCCATATTTCCCTTCTAAGAGAAATGTCCTTTCTTATTTTTATACATACAGGACGTTTAAGAAATATCATGCCCAGCAATAACTCACAACAGTATAATATAAAAAAGGCTGCGAAAGGCATTAAGCAATGTGAAATGACACGGCACAATTCATGCAACAATACCTCTGACGTCAAGCTCGTAGACTTTATTTTTGACAATTCAATGTAGAAATCAGTTATAAGGGGCCTTGGAAGCAACGCATCTAAAGGGATATCTCCATCATCGCCAAAATCTAATGCCCCATCTGATTCTAACTCGTCTTCGGTGCTAAGTATTTCTTGGAGCAGTTGAATCAGTCGCTTTGTGTCTGCTCTGATTTCAATTTCTAAGCAAAAAGATGATAAGGTAACAAAGTGAATTCAAGCAACAGCCTTGGTAATTACAGCGTCGTGGAACAACGTAAAACCCAATGTAATTTGTTTGATAAGTAATGAAAAATTTACATAAACAGAGAAAAAGTCAGGATTAAGATTTAAAAGCTTGCTAAAAGGACGCCAAATATATAGAACCATAAGGGCGAAGTAAAGTATAAGGGCGAAGTAATGATTTTTTAGACCAATTTTTTTCAAAACTAGCAATTCAGATATAATGCCCAGAAATTCAAGTATATAGTCAATAGCTGTTTTTCCAAATGATACTAACTATGACATCTACTAATACTATCAATTAAGATATTGTTTCACATTTAAGATTTATCTATAAATTAATAAACAAGGCTTAAACATTAATTTGGCCTATAACGAATCAATACTTTCTTAGAACTTTCCTGGTTATTCTGTCAAATTTTAACCAAAAGAATACCTTGATCTAACTGCAACACTCTATTAGTTCTCTTTTTCTTTGATATTCCTGAAATGGAAACAGAGAAATAACCGCTGTGAATATAAATTCACTGAGGTAGAGTGGTGATAAGCATATTATACGACGGCAAAGACGTGTTATCTTGAATGTTAATAGCTACGAACACCGATAACAATCTACAACTGGAAATATTGGACAATTCAGAAAAATCGATAGGGTATATGAACGTTTTAGGAACTATTGAAGACTGTGATATGTCACCTAGTTCACAGGCAAAAAAGAAGGAACTCTTTGGAATACACACTTGCTGGGCCACAAGAACCCATAAATGATCGTGGCTTCTATATGACTTTAATATTCCACTGAACATTAAACATGGGTGAACATTTTACATTTATACATTGGAACCTGAGAAATCAATTTATTCCTGAGAGTTTCTGCTAACACTATTGGGTTCAATCATTAGAGAAATCATTAATGCGCCTTTGAAATCCCATTCAACACCCCCCGTCCCACACGTCGGTCGTCCTGGTACACTAGAATCTTCCAAACAACCAAGAATAATGCCCAGGATTCGTTTCCATCGTCTTTGGTGCATCATTGGTCAGTTCCATGCCTCAACCCCCCATTATTACCACCAACACAAACGCTAAATCTGCACTAAACAAATCTTTACATACCTCCATAATCTTGCAGGGTATCTGTGAACATTTCTTCGCCTTCTTCACTTTCACTGCTAACCCTTCTTCTCTTTCTTCTAAGTGATCTTCCTTCAGCATTATCCGTCACAACTTGCTCTGCTTTTCGTTTCTCTATCATTTGAAATATATTCCTATCTATGCTTGCATCTATTCTTTGTAATACTGGAACCACTTGTCTATCAAGCTTTATACTAGGAGAACTAACACTGGGTTGCACGATTTCAGGTATATCTCCTAAACCGCCTGTCTTTATCTCCTGCTGTACCCTTGTTTCTTCATGTCTTAATTCGGATGATGATACAACTGCTTCCTGGCCGAGCACTTCGCTTTCCTCCGCAGTGCTCTTACTCTCAACACTTTCCTCTTGCTGGCCATAATAAAGCCCTAATTCCGCTTTGGTCGGAGACACTATCTCCAAAGTATCAAACTCTTTTGAACCTTGCTTTCGCTTGACCCTTTTTAAGACAAGCTTCGGTATAATTGGACGTGCTTCTCTTTCATTACTATCCGACTGCATAACATCATCATACATCTGCTCTGCCCAACCCCCTTTTTCATCACTGGCATCACCGATTTGCGCTAGACTATTTGCAGCCCTTGCTTGAGGTTCAGATAATGTTTCAGTTTGATGTTCATCTCTAACTATCATTTGGCCTGTCTCAAGGTATGTTAAGCGATCGATTCTTCTTCTCTTCGGATACTCTCGTTTTTGTAGTGCCTCCTCTGCACCTACCTTCTCCGGGCTCTTTTTGGAACTTTCCTTAAGATCACTTCGATTGATGCTGACCTTGAGACTTCCCGGACTGATAGATGCATCTTTAACTGGACTTTCTTTATTCTTAAGACCCTCATTACCTATCTGCTGGTTAATCTCCTCTGCAGTCCGTGATTCTAGGGAATTTTTCAGTGGTTTTTCTGATTCTGTCCTAATTTGACTTTCCTCATGGTCGTATAACTGTCTTCTCACATGCTCCTTACTTCCGCTTGATTTTCTCCTTCTTACAATGCTACTCGCTTGCACCTCTAAAAATCGATTTTTACGGATTTTTACGGAAAACTAGTCCATTAAACAGAAAAATAATCGTTTCTACAAGGATTAAAAGGATTTATTGTTAAACAAACTAAAAAATCAACCGTTTTAGACAAACTATGAGAAGTTGCTATCAGCAACTTCATAAAATCACTGATTATGTAGAATTTGTAGAGTGCTCATCTGAAAATGTTTATCCAGTTTAATTACACTTGATTTCTAACACACTAATAGAAAACGCGCATCGCTAGACAAATCAAACTACTAAAGATAAATTATTTAAAACGTACATTATCATATGGTATCTGCTAATTTATCATTTTTCTAAAACATTTATACTGACATACCGCAAATACAAAATGTTACTTGAAAAAGTTTATCTATGCGACTACAGAGAAGTAACATTTAAAAAGCAGGAAAAAAGAAAATTTCCAAATGTTAATATCATGATAAATGAACAAGCCATAAATTAAAAGTTGATTGAATAAATGTGAATAATTGTAAATTTTCCATTCTTTGACATGACTGCAAATTAGATTATTGGCTGGGTTCAAAACCAAAGATGGTATATTGTATTTCTAGAAGCATACCTTGAACCCTGACTTCTTCATTCTTTTGTATCAAGCCAGATTGTAACGAAAAGCCAGTATTGCCAGCTACAGCTGTCTGCTCTGTTTGCTTTCTCTGGGCTTCTGGCAAAAAATCATTTTGCATGAAATTCAACAAGCCCAAGAAGTTTCATATATGAAACTTCTTTATCATTAATGAATGCAAATTTATTCATTATCATGCAAATTTATAAAAAAAATTAATAGGTAAAAAGCCATCAAAAATTTAAAACATTATAAGGAATTTTTAAGATTTTGAATTTTCAAGTAAGAAGAGAAATGATTTTGCACTGCAAATGTATATATCTTTTCAAAATAATAAAGAGTAGTTTTAACTTTTGCTCAATAATTTCAGAAACTTGTGGTAGTAACTTAGAGCCATCCTGTTATTCACCCAGAATGTTTCTTTTCAAAACTAATAGCCTGATAAAAATATGTCAAGCATTATGCATGCATGATCAGTTCTCAAGTCATTTAAATAAATGAAAGCTACTTGTTTGATGGCATAGCAGGTTCAAAGCTAAGGCTTTCTTTGTTTTTTTTTAAAAATATCTACAGACATTGGTGAGATTTTTCCATTATAAAAAATTTCTGGACATACTACAAAAAAGAAAGAGAAGTTTAAGCATGCATAAGCTTACCCAGCTCATTGTGCTGATTTCCTGTTTCTTTTCTTGATCTTTGGGGATCATTACATTCATGTAATAAAGAAGAACTTCTAACTGGAGTTCCTTTTTGCAGACCTTGTCTAGGGCTCGGCACATCTTGCCTTAGTGGACTTACATGGGCAACAGGAATGTGGTGACCACTTCTGCTTGGGCTTAAGATAACTTGAGGTCCATGTGGTCTCAGAAGTGAATGCCTTGATGTAGTGAGGTCAATATTAACCATTTTTGAAGGAGATGCTGAAAACAAAAATTGCTTAACTTATTTAAATTCTTTGAACAAAAATATGAAGGCATTCTGTTTTTTGCAGAATTAAATATCTACTCTACTTTAGAAATTCATTAAAAATCAATAAAAATTGACAGATGTCTAGACACTCCCATGTTATGTTGTTTGTTTTTGATATATTTAATTTGATTCTGGCTTGTTATGCTGCAAACATCATGATGGGTGAAAAATACGCTAGGGAATTGTTTTGTGAAACAGGTATGCTATTAGATATGTACAATAATTGCTCTACATCATCACACTATTACTATCTAAATGCTGAAAATCAAAAGATGAATTTCCATACCATACTGCTCATAATTAGGGGTAAAAATATGCGGAGTGGTAACAAGCATTTGCTGTAGTAACACAGGAACTTGGTCTCTATTCAAATCTGCTACCTTGTGCTGTGACAAGTTCTTGAAGTCTCTGAATAAAACAAATGAAACAGAATATGACCGAGTTAGGTGCAAGAAGAGGAATGTTCTTTTCAGTTCTATGAACAAAAAAGCCCTGATAAAATAAATGAAAGCTTATTTCATACCATTTGAATTAGCAGTGTGTACAGCTCTGCCTATACGGCACTGTTCACTTTATGACAGACCGAGAAACAGTGATTTCCATTTAAATTATATATGCAACTCAAAAAAGGTTTTCCCATTAGTTGTTAGAATGTAAGTGGACACTAGAATGATTTCAGAGGACTAAGTTACAAGGCTGCAAAGCCTTAATCAGGAATATGGAATTGTGATTCCATTACATATTAATTCACCTTTGACATAAAACAAGAGAATAGCAAACTGCTACCACAATACAGGCCTTGCTCTAAGTAAAATGAAGGTGCTCCATAAAAAGAGCCCCTTAGAAACTCTAGGCGCTCTATTTCGCACCTCTAAGTAAATGTCCTTGAGAGCATCCTTCGAGAGCTTTAGGAGATCGAGAGCTTCAAATCGAAAGCTTCGGAAGAATGTTAAATATGAAATTCAACGGTGATACCACAAAGCACCATAATATGAAATAATAAAACATGCAACAAACACTATGTTAATATAAATATAGAAATATAATAAAACAAAGTCGCAAAATTGTTCAGATTTTTCTAGATATGTAAGTTGCCATCATTCGAAGAGCTTTTATCAGTGTCAGTATCACTACTGTTATGTTTAGCTTCACATATTGCTTCATCAAAACGCATGGCTTTAAATCGAACATTTAACTTTGTTTCCTTTTTTTATGTTATCCATTCTATAAGAAACGCTAGAACATCTACTACTCGCAAAAGCAAATTAAAAATGAAAAGCAATGCGACAATTTGGACGCAAACGTGATCGCTGCTTTGCACAGGCGATTTTAAGTTATTAAAAAAACAGAAAATAATATATACTTCAATAGAAGATTAACGCTTGCTCGAAAATCAAATAAATCTGCCGGAGAATACGCTTAGGCTTGATGGCCTGTATCCTTGATGGTTATTAGAGGGTTTTCAGATTAAAAATGATATCGAAAACCCAACGTCAAATTTGCTGAATTTTTTCTCAAGGGGTAATCTTACGCAAATCATAATATTGCGGTCTGTTGGGAAGATTGTTTATGCTTAATCAAGTTGATTTAACAAATTCCAAAAATTTATTTTGCTCCGCGTTAATATTGTTTTTACGTCTTGAGGGGCTCTATAAATCGCTCTCCAAGGCTCTTTTTGGGTGCGCTCTAGGCGCGCGCGCTCAATCGAGCGCCTTTCCGGGCAAGGCCTGACAATATTCAGTAAATTGATGAATTCAAAAACAAAGAAAAGATCAATAGTGTATATGTTATTAGAATGGTTTTTCTTCATATAGAATGAAACTTACAGATAGCTTGTGTTTATTTTACTCAAATATGCTTGCAATCGTTGTGTGAGTGAATGGTCAATTTGTTCACCATTTAGTATCTGTCTTGCATCATGCAATATTGCCTGTGTTGAAATGAGACTGTTTGAATGTCGATCTTCACCTGGAAGTCCATTTGGTAGGGGTAGAATGCCAATAACTGAAAGAATACAATACATGTTAATGATTGCAAACAAAGACACAAAAGATTCTCAGTCTAGAAGGACAACACATCTATATACATAATTCATATATTCAAACTGACTTGGATTGGTTGAGAAGATCAGAAATGTTGGCATATGGTACAAAATTTGCTTATAAATCTTGGCCATATCAGCTTAAATTTCTAATTTCTCAACATGGTGCAAAGAATATAAAACTTAGCAAAGGGCAATATTTTGGTATTGACACTATTTTCTAAATACATGGTTAGATCCCTATAAATCTTGAATGCTTACTAATACTGTAAAACATGACACATGATGCATTAAAAAGGTGATTCCTAAGTAAAACCCCTTTAATCTAGGTTGCTATTCAGCAATGTTGACATAAACTGTGGTTAAAATCATGATTGGCTTCTCTGTGCCAACCTTGAGTAACTTCTTATGGTCAACATGCCAAAAATCAGCAAATCTGGCAAGTTGAAGAGACTTCATTCTTCATGATCAATGTTTCTTCAAGCACCAACAACAATGTATATATAACCCCTTTGTGTAATAGGTTTTGTTGGTGAATACTGTTCTCTCTTTTGTGTTCCTGCTGTGAGGTTTATTAATGTGGGATTACTGGAGAGTCAGGATTATCAGAGAGGCAGGAAAAATTTTTCAAGGTTTTCTTAAGAAGCTGGTTTAAATTTTCAACATGCCCTTTTGTGTTTTGGCATGGAATGAAAGCTAATTGACTGAAACATGATTCACCCTTGCTGTCACCAAATTAAAACGACAAGACACTATAATGATTGTTTGAAAATTTTTCAAAATTCAAAGCACATTTGCAATTATTAATACAATTAAATAATAACTTGGTATAAACATGAATAAAAGGTAAGTATGGTGTTTGGAGCATAACACTTTACCAGGTAAAAAGAATAGGAGTAGTAATGGTTAAAAGAGAATAGAAGAGTAGAACTGATAGATATGGAATGTGGTGGGAATATGACATAGAATGCAAGACAAGGGGGAAATACGTGATGGGGTAGAAAGTGTATTGATGAGATAATATATAAAATAATAATAGCTGGATTAGGAAAGATACTATTAGGTATATAGCAAAGTCCATTGATTTTCATGTTAGCTGGTGTATGGTTATCTTTGATTAAAAGAATGGAGA
Source organism: Rhopilema esculentum (assembly GCF_057945365.1). Lineage (NCBI taxonomy): Eukaryota > Metazoa > Cnidaria > Scyphozoa > Rhizostomeae > Rhizostomatidae > Rhopilema > Rhopilema esculentum. The sequence goes on from NW_028300838.1 coordinate 694,893, forward strand.
CTGTGGTATTCAGAATATATTGTCTGGATTCATGAAGATGTACTTTCTTTTCTAAATTGCAGAGATGTTTACCAAAATGGGCATTTAACTGACAGGATGTCTCCAGGCCCACGTAGTTTAGCTTCCCAATGTTTGTACTACTTACTGCTAATTATCAGGGTGTTAGCAAATAAAGAGAAAGAGGTCTTACCAACTATGTGTTTAACCCATGTTAACAAACTATTGTATTATTTGCTAAAACTTCCAATGGAAAAGGAAATGTGTTCACACGAAAGGAATAAAATATAGCAGCAAAAACTAACAAAACTTTGCTATATTCCAAAAATTTATGTTCCTTTCTTGTCTTGTTTTAAGAAGTGGTAATACAAAATTTAAAGGTCTAGTAATAGACACAACAATGTCTTCTTAAGGCAAATAGTGTTTAAAGAATTGGCAAGGTAATGTATCTTTGCCTTTGTAAATACTCAAATATAAAAAAATGAACAGCAGTTCTGCAAGGGCTAAATAGCCAACACAGCCAAACTGGCAAAGGCTTTTTATAGCTTGCGTTGTTTTTTTCATGGAGAGCCTGGACGTCTCCCCAATGTAGTGAAGGTCGCATTTTGTGATCTAATGCAGTAAACAGGGCAGAAAGATGTGCAAGTGAAATGTGTCTATATATGGAAGTGGCTGCTGGTGATTGAGGTTGAAATGTGGCAAGTTGATGTTTCAAAAAGTGTCTGTTGTATAAAGTTTGTCGTATTTTGTGGACAAGCATTATCACCAACACTCTTGTCTCAACGATAAGCCAAGCGGGGTAGATGTTACATTTTACAAAGTTTAAAAATATGTATGAATTCTGAATGTGTCCAGTCTCCAATTTTCAAAATGGAATTGTCTGCCTAAGAAACAAAGTTACCAGTGTGGTTGGTTGTGCCATTGCCATGGTCTGCACACTGGGGGATGCATGGGCAAAATGCTCCATTTCAAAAGCTTTTCCTTGATATAAAAAACCTTAACAATTTTACTCAGAAGTAAGATGCAAGGAAAAATAGCATCTTGTAAACTGATTTTATGAGGCTGTTGGTGTCACATAAAATCACAAACATAAACCTTCATGAAGTATTACATCAACTCATACTCATACTCTGAACAAAGGATTGTATTTTCAAATTAAGGCCCATAATAGCAAACTTACCATCACTGAGGCTGGTGAGAGCAGATAATGTAGCGATAGGCACGTTTTCTGGTTTGTTGTTCATTTTGAATGTCCTTTTTCTTAAACCAGAAATTCCAGTTCATTCAATATCCTGTGCCATTAGTTATTCCTTAGAAAATGAAATAAATGGTTTCTCCTCCTGCTTGAGTTTTTATAATTATGCCAGTTATCTCTTCTTTCTTTGAGAGAGGTACCTGTTCCATAAAAAGGATTCGCCGGTTTTACTGTTGATTGTATTCAATTAAAACGACACAAATATCAGCCGTACTCCAGTGATTTAGAATTGCATACGAATCTGCATAAAATTCAATTATTCCCTCTTATGCTAGATCAAGGAAACAATTCATCAGTCAATGAGCATTGTTGAAGATACCATTTGTCTTGAAAAAAACGGGCCTAGGCAGGTTGTTTTGTCGTCACATCAACTGTAGTACAATTATAAACAGAAATACTGCAATAATCCAATAATTTCCATGCATTCATCACCAATAATTCAAATTCTAACAATTCTTTTACACAAAATTTGAAATTTCAACATTTTCTCCATATTTCTAGGTTTTAGTGCCATGGCGTTCAAAATCAAAATGGCGTGACAGATGATTTGGCGCCCTTTCCTTTTATCCGGGAATTTTCAGAAATACAGGGTACCAAGAGAATAGATAAAAATAGAACAAAATCTGGTTGATGATACAGTATTTTAAAACAGTTTCAGAAACTGCTGTATTCGGTTCATAAAAATGGAAATATCCAAATATTTTATGGCTTTGATAGTTTCCAAAAGCTGCAGATGATTAATTCATTTTTTATCATCGATGCAGAGTGGCTCTTCCCAATGTCGAAAAGTTGATTTGTCAAAAGTGACCCTTAAAAGCAGGGCCTCCAACAGAGGGTCACTATTTTGCATGGTTTTGCAAAGAAAAAGAGTTTGGGAAACGCTGTTGCTATGTGTCTTCATTTTGATATTTCCCCCTACAAACTCCCTTTGGGCCCTACGAAGCAAAATAGTGACCCTCTTTTTTCGTTGTTCTCAGTTTTATCACGATTTTAAAGCTTCTTAATTTAATTTAAAAGTCGACACCCTAAACGCCCCCCCCCCCTAAATCCGTCCCTAGAAGCACCGGGAATTGACTGTGCTGAATTTTTAAGATGAAGTTTTAGAAAAACAGCTTAGTAACTGTTTAGGATCTTATTCTTCAGAATTTATTCTGCAGACTTACCGACAGTGGCGTGGTGACAGGGGCAAGAGGGGCATGCCCCCCTGAATATGGGCGCAAATGGTGATAAGGGGGCGCCAAAATTGTTTGCTTGTAATATTTGATCGTACATGGGTAGAACACTTCGCTGTAACTTGCTGTGAACAATCTAATAAAACGTGCGATTCTATCTACAATCGAAGCACGTTGCGTTGCCATGACTCAATCAACATTTGTGTCAAATGTTTTCGTGTTTACTGTGTACATAGCTTCATGTTTAGCACGCCAACTAACGAAGATTTTACGTATGCCAAAAGTGTACGCCGAAGATCTTCGGGCCTAAGTACATGGAATGCACCCTGGCAATCAATACAGCAGCTTCTTGTTATTAACATCGATATTACCCTGGGTTCCAGAGCGTCAAGTGAGCAAATGGGGCGTCGACTCAACGCCCCACTTGCTATGCTACACTTGACGCTCTGTCGACGCCCCACTTGCTACATTTGACGCTCTGGAACCCAGGATACATCGATGTGCACTCTGAACCAAAGGTCAACCTTTCCTTCTTTCCCCAAGGCATGAATCCTCCCCTCCCAAATTTTTTCTATAAATAAAAAATCAATGTTTTTCTGAGCATCGTCGAACTGTCTATTCTGAGCGGTATAGTAATTTGTTAAATTTTAGTCTGGGGGATATTTTTAGCCATTCTAGAAGGGTTGATTTCAAACATTTTTGGACCCAACCATGGTGGGTCCTCTTATTTCACTAAACTTGATTCTTAGCCCAACTCCAGATTCAATTTCGTGCCCCGCCGCTTTTGTCCAATTCAATGGTACGATTCAATGCTTGAAACTGTCATGTTATTGAAAGAAACTACTATTTAATAACTACTAAAGAATGACAAACTTGAGCCGTTTATTATAGATATAATAAACGAGTTCAAGGAGCCGCCAGCCTATATGAAACATCAGTGTAATTGAATAGAATGTCTTTTGATTAGAATTTTATGTTTTGCCTGCCGTATTTCCTCGAAAATAGGCTGACTCTCGAAAATAAGCAAATTCAAAATAGCTTGATATTTTACCGAACCACGATCGAGAAGGCCAGATGTTAGGATTACATAACTTTCCATTCATACTCGCATTTCTAGTCACAACTTATTCATGAAAATTTGAATTCAAGTTGCAAAAATTGATTTCCCTTCTAGAAACACGTGCTTTTATATAACCACGATACATAGATAGGGCGCAAAAATCGAATTGGCCAACCCAGGGAAAACATAGCTACTCCGCCACTGCTTACCGACCCTCCCCCCTCCCCGCCCCCATCCCGAATGTGTAGCGTATCTACATTGTTGAGACCTGACTTAATTTGTCCCAATCTTTTATATCCTGAACTTCTCCTCTGTTCGTCGTTTTGCCGAATGCACTTCTTCAAAAGTCGTGTGTGTGCCAAATTAAGCAGGAAAATCATTGAAAACCAAAAAACAGAAACATGGTTTCGCTTGGGTATTTATTGGACAATAGCATGTACAGTATCTAGTATCGCTTATTCTATGTTTGTATACAACTCTAGAAAGTTTCGCTATTAACAAATTTGTCTGCTCACTTCTACAGTTACTAGATAAAATGCTTTCGTGAGCACTACCAAATAATTACACGACAAATAAGATAAAACTGCAAAACAAATTATGGATCATCTTTTTAACAATATTTCAGATGTTTATTTGGACGAAACTACTATTAAAAGCACGTAACAATAAAAGAAAAACTCGCTAAGTGATAAACAAAACCTTAACGCAAGGAACTGTTTCTATTTTTCGTCAATCTATGCATTATACTGGAATAATCTGTTAAAATTTAGTAATAAAACGAGACAGTATACATTTCTGTCTCTCTTTATCTTGTTTAAAATTTGATAAGGCTGTCTCTTATTAAAACGGGATATTATCAAAAGTTATTCTATTTTGTACAGTTGTTAGATTGCTCTGTCACTAAATTCTACAATGGTTAGATAGCCTGAAATCTTTCGTGCAGTCAAATAAGATAAATAGCCGATCTGCTTCACATTTTTTCTAAAGCTCTGTATTTACACAAGAGAAAACCCGCCTAAAAGTGTAACAAGGGGTCCTAATCATCAATCTTCACGCATCTTCACTCCTAGCGTGGTGTTTTCCACTTAACTTAGTCGCTATCATTCTGTTCAAAGTGAAGTCATCAAAATCATTTTCCAATAAAGATTGTTGATGCATTGTGAATACTTGATGGGGTGACAAACGAATGAAAGTCTCTGTAGAATGAGCATCCCCGTCTTTGCAGCCAAAAGATATGCCTATCAAAACAGCAACAATTGGGCATAGCATAAGCCATTTGAAAACAGAAATGGGGGTGTATAGCGTATTAAAATGCTAAGTACAGACACTTAGCAACAACTTGGAGAATTCGAGCAAAGCTCTTACCTCTGTTCTTACCTCTCGCACTTAAGCTGTCTTTGCTAAGCTCTCTTTCATGTAAACCTACCTAAACGCAGTTCTATGAACATGATATCTTGTACATACGACCACAGAATAGGAAATAGGCAGAAGGGTAACTCTAATCGGTTTCTTTATTGTTTTTGAAGCCTGAATCACCTATAGTATTTCTTAATTTCCCTTTAACCTCGATTTCATTAGAGGAACTAAGCAATGACAAATCATCGTTCATTTATCAGATAGTAAACGAATTATGATATAAATATAATTGAATTTCGTTGAATTGAATCGAATTATGATAAAAAAAGTTGTCTATTTTCCTTTTTTCAAAACATTCACGACAGATACATGCTAAACTTCGTATAAGTTAACGCATGCGCTAGAATTTCCAGGCTTCACCTGATGGGCAGGATTTTCCCTTCTGCCTAATTCCTATTCTGTGTTACGACTGCTTTTGCTGAATTTAAAGTTTTACCCTGGTACCTTATTCTTATAGAAACAAAACTGAAGATACTGTTAATACAAGATTAAAAGCATATTCACCTGGAACTTCTTTTACTAATACTAAAGTTTGAATACACAAATCTCGCACAACAGCTCTGAACGAGGTTGTATTGAGAAAGGGAGCCTCTTAGAGGACGACAGCAACTCTGTCGGTGAATAACTGTGGCGGAATCTTGAATGTGAGGGTGTGAGAAGGTGAGTGTAACATAGCTTTAGATTCTAAACAAATTTGCTCGGGAGTTGAACGGTACAACACTTCAAGCCGTGAGTCGCAACCGGCAGGCTGGCAACTCGAGTCCATGTGTCTTTAACAGAGTCGTAACATTCAGTTTCAAGTGTACAAACAGCATTTCTATCACAACCGCCAACAATAAATATTTTATCACCATCGACAGCTATTCCTGCATCCCACCTAGCACAATTAGCTGGCGCTATTTGACTCCACGTTTCAGTCTCCGTGTCAAATACTTCACCGCTATTTAAATGGTTTGTACCATCCCAGCCACCTAGAAAAAAATACAATAAATAATAGGTAAAGTTTGATTGAAAATGCGTTAGGAAATGGAGGAACTGAAAATTTACCAAGGCTTATAGTGATAGATACATCAGAACAGTACGCGCATGGCAGGTTTGACAACATGTCAGGTACTATAAGAATCTGCCTTTGTCCCATGCTTATTTTGTTTACAATTACTAAATAGTCCATGTGAAAGATCCCAAAGAAAGCAAAAATCATCGCACATAAGTTCACAATATCTACACAAAAAATTCATACTGCATTCAATACTGAACATTGCAGTAAGATCAAGCACTTTGTTTTCAGGGGTACATGTAGAAAGCAATAAAATGGCAAGCAATTTAATGGCAAAAGAAGAATCAGCTTTTGTAAACATAATTAACTGGATGAATAAAAAACTAACTAGACAATCGATAACTCATTAGAGAATAAAAAAGTTTTCTATTTATTCAAGTTTTCTGTTATAGGGTATCTATTTTTGATCAAATAGAAACTGAAATAAAAATATACCAAAAATTCCTGGGTTTCAATGTAGTGACAAAGTCTTAGATTAATAATTCGAAAGAAGGTTGCATTGTGGGAAAAAGAATTATGTCTATTCTGATAGAGGCTTGGCATATTATGTGGCAAATAAAGTTCGCAAATGAGAATCTCTGTACTGAGCATGCTCCTAATTTCTGTCTAAAATCAGGCCTAGGCTAATAGAAAGATCTGTCAATAAAAACAAAAGATCCCGACTTGTGTAGACAGAAAAAGTTCGTTTCAATCTTGGACTTTCAACTAGATAACGGTCGCGGATTGGTCAAAAACAAGGAACCAATCAAAAGCGACATTCTTCCTCTCACAAGACATTCGATCCACATCTGGATATAAATTCTGCTTAACTTTAGCCATTAACCGACGTTTATACATTAAATGTGTCGTAAAAAAAGTACGTAAGTTTAACATTGACAATATGTTTCTTTGAAATGAAGCTTTTAAAAACCCCAAGTCAGATAAAACACTGTATTGATTTACACAGGATTTGACGAGGAAAATAGAAAGATGACTTAGTTCCTTTTCTTATAGTTGATACATTTCAGCTGAAACGTGGCTTATAAGTATCTAGCTATAAATTTTGCAGATACATTAAACAAAAGTAGAAGGACAATCTCTCGCATCTTGTTTGTTTGTTAAATTCTACAAGTCAACGTATTCCAGACCTTTTCTTCTTAATCCTATTCTCTCTTCCCAGCAGAGTACTTACAAATCAGGTGCATGGACCTCAAATTCTCATCAAAACATTCTCACTGTTTCGCCTTGTTTCTATTCGTTTGATTCTATCCAGAAGCTTTTTAACGTAATAGTTTCTATGGATTAGGACCGTTTCTATTATGGATATAATTCCACGCCTTAAGTAGGAGATGAGAGAATTAGCGGGGATCAAGAATTGATGAGCACATGACCAATACATTTCAGGTCATTTTTAATCCCAACCATGGAGAAATCCCCTAATCTTGTTATTCTTTACGAGGTACGGTGATATTATCCTATTTGTTCATTGATTACCTTCCTTTGGGTTTGTTACAGTATAGGCTTTCGAATAAGCCTGTCATTTATTATTCATTCTAGGCTGGCATAAGCTGTTCAAAGACAGAAATTTGAGTTGTGATTTTTCTCAGTAAAACCCAGAACCGCCAGTACGTCGTCGTTTATTTAAAAAATTGCATGGTGTAGCAAAATATGGATCATATTCCAGTTCCTATCTTACCAGGATATTTTATCCATATAAAGAATGGGCACATAAAATGGCTGAGGCATAAGCAAAGGTTACAAGTTGCTATTCAGAGCTATTCGAAAAGTAGTCTTTGCGACATACTATATGCTTATAAATGCATTCAGCTCTTCAAAAATGAGTGGTTACAGACCAAAACCTGTGCAGCTCATTACTTCTAAATTCTTGCTATAAGGGCTCGATACCAAATGTGTAAACTTCTGAAAAAGCAGCTAAAATCTCTTGAAATAATTTTCAATAGTTGATGTCAGTATTTCGAGAGCTAATCAAGGCATCAATTGAAAGCAGAAAAGAAAGCCTTGAAAGGCCTCTAATATCGAAAGAGATCTGAACACACTGGCTAAATATAAAACACGTCTACACTGACAATGTTTTCGAGGAATGACGAAAACAATTATGAAGATACTTGAACATCGAGAATGTAATGCATTTTTGATAGATTACATCTTGACATCATGCTAGATTATTCCACAGGGATATCTTTTCTAACGGGGGTACAACGTGCTTACTGAGCTGGAAAATACGGCAACCCCAAGATCCATTATTCAAACGGTATTGCAGTTTTTTTGCATCCAATAAAATTTGCTCTATTGGAGATGAAAGACATTTATCCATATGAAAATCAAATAACCACTTCCTATATTCTCATTCTTCTATCATAATCATCAGTATTCCAAGAAATTGAAAGCAGCTATAAAAAGGCTCCCAAGAAATCGCAAAAAGGAAGCATACGTTTTGCATCCTTCAAGGGATGATATTCAATTTGATGATATAGAGATGACAGGATATATGGAAATTAGAAAGCATTTTCCTAGCGGATTCAACAATGCACTACGAGGCTGAACACATTATTGTCAAAAGAAGTAGAAGAAAATGCATCACATGTAACAATATGGAGACATTCTGGGCGGGATTTGAAAAAATCAGGAGACAATGGTATTGGCAAGCGATTTTCAGAAATTCTGCGACTTGTCCTCATTTCGGCTGTAATTATAAGCTTCTTTGGTTTAAATTAGAGACATAATATAGAAGCAAATGGAAATACTAAAACAGAGGCATTGATGAGAAGGAGGTTATGTACTCTGTATTGGCAAAGTGTTTTCAAGAAACACGACCGGTATGGAACTACTATCAGAAGGGAACTGAAAATTTTAGGGTAAACGAAGAGGTCTTTTTCTAAGAAGACTAAAGGTAAATCTGAAAACATCGGGCTTTAAATATTGGTTGCTGTTGGGGTATGTATGCAGTGTTCAATGGGAAGATCAAAGTGGCTTTGCCAAGAAAACTATTCAAGTTCAAGGCAACACAGAATGAGAACAGAAGCTTGTGAAAGTAATGCGAAAGAAAATTCCGAAGCATATTACAAACAAACGCATAGCCAAAGCGAAAGTACAAAAACGATGATTATCCCCTAAGACGGGAAGAGCTCGCAAAGAGAAAGCAAACCATGCACCACCTGTCAGTAGCATAAAACAATTTCTTAAAGGACCCTGTGCCTACCATGAGCATTCTCGAGTTCCAATATCCCATAATGCAATTTTATCGTTGTCAAGTTGCAAAATGTCAACTAAGATAATGATAAAACACACTGTGAAGCGGTCCGCGTACACAAACATTCTGGTTCACATTTTTCAGTATGTAAATAACAATCAAACTATTTTTAACAAGGGGGTACTAATAAGAAGCGGTGCTGTGATATTCTTTATTAAGTTTATGCAAATAAGTACCATATTAATCGCGACTCCAAAGTTTGGGTGATTGAGAAGTGTGAAATTTTAAACACGAAAAACGTTGTGTTCCATTTCTAACTCGCAATGTGTCATAACATCGCACTAAGATGAAATCACATGATTCGAAGTACATTGCATTTCACAATATTACACTTTAGCATAGGGTACCAAAACGCATATTACACCGGCAGTCCAAAAAAGGAGCATCTTTACTAGAATTGTTTTCTTATGCACTCTCTAAAGTGCGAAAACGTAGAAAGAAGAATTTACTCAAACAGGTTTCATTTAAAACTAGCTGCGTTTCCTGAGCTTTGCAAGGAGCTTTGGAAAAAAGTTCTACTAACCTATGACGTATATTTTTCCATTGACAACGGCACCACAAGCACTTGCGCGCTTTGTGGTCATTGGTGCTAGCTTGCTCCAAGTATTCGTGTGAGGGTCAAACTTTTCTCCAGTGTTAAGTGCAATTCCAACGTAGCTAACTCCACCAATCACGTAAAGATACTTATCTCCAATGACGCAGGGGCTACTTCGACAAGTGCTCATTGGCGGAACGAATGACCACGTGTCTGTTGACGGATTGTATCTTTCCATGGTGTGAAGGCGGAGATTATTTTCGTCACAGCCACCCACCGCATACAACATTCCTAAAAGACATTTTGAAGATTAACGGCTGAGAAATTGAAATATTAAGGCTAAAGCAAACAGTATGAAATATTCAAAATAAACTACAATAAAAGGGTCTTCTTCCTTCGCCGTTAAAGAACAACGAAACATAACAGGGATCATCACTCCGTGTGAATCTGTATCAATAAGCTTTAAATAATTTCATCAAGAAGATGAAAAGGTACTACTGATACAAAAACGGGCTAGTAGAACAAAAAAAATTACGCTTTTTATGTCACATCAAAACCATATTCACACGGCTTAGAAAACAAAAATCACATTCACGCGTCTGAAGGAATATGGTTTATTGCAGCCTGCAATTGATAGCAGTTCAAGCTGCAACGTAGATAGTCCTGCTAAGGCAATAAAAACATTCAAAGGTACAGCATATAAGGATTAAATCTGACCCAGGCCCATTAATAAACGTGACGTATTCAAATATAATTAAACTACGCTTGCCTTGCTTATATTCAAAGGATAGAAAATGACCCGGCAGTATTGAATGTGGAGCATACTAATCACACTAAGATGAAGTCCAGCCTACCAGCTTAGAAGACCAACTCTGTAGTAATTTCCTTTAATGAAGAAGTATCATTAAGTTGACCACATGATTTAATCATACATGAGGCATTAAAGTAAGAAGCTATAGTGAAAACGATCTCTTCCTGCATCTCCAGGAGGGAAATGAATCAAACAGCCAACACGATCAAACATTCAACAAAGGTTTGGAAGGGTGATCTAATAACAAATGTTTGTGAGCTTGTGACAGAGCGGTAAACAAGTATTTGTAACTTTTGATTGAATGTGAATGGCAGAGCAACAGCTTTTAAAACATTTTTGAGAGATTCCAGGTATACCGTAAATCCTCAAATTAGCCCCCCCGGGGGCTTATTTATTTTTGATATTTTTGGATAAGGGCTTATTCGAGGGGGGTTATATGATGGGGGGCTTATTTGAGGGGGAGCTTTTTCGAGGAGGGGGGGCAATTCGAGGATTTACGGTAATGAAAAGGAAAAAGTTAGATTAGGACGCCAACATCGATGCTGACGAGCTTGCGCACCTTGTCTCCTCGTCTCAGCTTTTCATGATTTCCCATTAGCTTCAAATAAGAGCCTCTATAGCCTCAAAAACGTGTTTTCAAAACCATGCTTTTAAAGCTTTTGTCTTTTACAACACAGACAATATCTCCAGGCCATTCTACTCCAGTTTTTCAACATTCGAGAAATACATCCCCAGAAGAAAATATAAAAATGAAACTCTTCCGTCCTATGTTCTGACAAACTGGTTAGGTACATGGCTAACAAATAGCTTATGTTCTACATCTCGTGTGGGTTACTGTGTGCCTTGTTAGCGAGAAGAGGGCATCATAAACAAAGATTGTTTATATGACTACGATTCTCAGTGGCACAAATGATGACATTCAAATCACATAAAATTTCACATCGTGATAATAGGGCTTTTGGAAAATACACCGTACGTGTAAACATGGAGACTATAAAAACATTGTTCAAAAATTAAGATTTAAGAAATACCTTACAATCTACAGGAGGTTTCGGTTGTAATCACATCAAATAACAGTATATATGGTATGACTGTAAGCAAGGCGTGGCAGTAAACAAAATTAAATTTTACATGCTTAGGGCTAAACACCATACGGGGTTTGGTCGTTAAGATAAAACTTCATCTCAATTAGACAGGTATATTTATAGAACCTAAGAATGAAACAGTAACACAGGACCGAGTATATCATGATGGACTTAGAAATAATTATAGTCATATTAGATTATTTCAGTAAATTCCCATTATAGTCATACCAAAGTTGAACAGTCTTACATGTTTGGGCCTATATTCTATGTGACTGTAACGGTAATGTGACATTCAGCTGTACGTCGCCTGGACTGGTATTTTACGATGAAATGTTTGTTCAAAGGATTAAACAAGTTAGGATGTAAAACTGTCCTTTCTTTCCATTTTACACCGAGAGAATTCTACTACATCTAAATTCTTGTTATTCATTGGCACTCAAGTGCTTCCAATTTCGATCGCTAGGAATCACTTACTTGTTATGAGATTCAAAAAATATGAATCGGGACTCACCCTCCAAAGCAGCGACGTTTAGTAAACTTCTGCGACACTGCATTTGACTGACGTTTGTCCATGTATTCGTCTTTGGATCGTACCTCTCCACACTTGCAAGAGAACTTTGAGCCGCTCCTGAAAAAAATTAGATTTTTTAGAAGATTGTCTCTTGTTGCAAATTGATTTTGTGCTCTACAAGAGAAGCAATCATTATTTGTGCTCAGCCACTCCACAAAAAGCTCAATAGATACCGTTACTGAAAAAGAAAATACAGCCAGTTACGATTGTCATTTTGGTGCCGTGACCCTCGTATACATTCTCTTAGGGGATGTAAGCAGGTATGCAATGACGGTAACTTAAACAAATACTTCTTTCCGTCTGTTACTAACACCACATGGATCAAATTTAACAGACATTTTTTGAAGTGATTGCCTTAATTTAGAAGTGTTACCTTTGCTTTGCATAGTGTTCGCAAGAAATACTGGATGTTCATTTACGTTGCTTCTTTCACCGAGAATGTAAATAAAGAGTAACTCAAATAGTGTATTAGCAGCTATCTAAATCAGTGGTCAACATCCTTTATGGCCACGAACAGTTACAATTTGATCTAAATGCAAAAATCCTTACGGCAACACCGGAGTATATCCAGGCCTCCAAACGGTTTGAAAATGCAGGAACAAAAATCTTCAAATCTCCTCTTTCTTTCTTTCTTTTGTGTTTGTTTATTTATAAAATAGTTTTTGATATTGTGATTTACGTAGTCAGTGGTCTACAATCCTTGATTTATAAGAATGGCTCTTTTGAATTCTCTTCAATCAAACTTACAATTATCAACATTAAATATCATAGATTTACATTATGCTCTTTTTATAAAACTGGACGGTTCTCAAAGCAACTCCGAGTTCGATGATTAATGTGATCATTAGGCAACTAAATAGATATGTCAATATAAGTAAAATTACCTTACAACATTATCTTTCTAGCATACTGACTACAACTTAATTTGTTATGAAATTTTCCTATTTTAGAGATCATTCAATCTAGGTGACTACCTTTGCTTATAATAAAGATATATGCACTAAATGATCATTAACGTCTAAGGAATTACCAAATGGGATATATTCTGTATCTAACATATATTTTTAGCTGCTTTTACAATCTTTGAATTTTCTTCTCAGCTCAAAAGATACTTATCTCTTTGACAATGACAGAAATGATTAATTTGTAGAGAGTTTTCGTTTTGATTTTGTGGTTGCATGAGCTACCATCAAAGCACGTAGAAATCATCTCTTGTTATCAAACAAAGATTCGTTGGGCTGACAATATAGGTAAAGCCGGTTAGATTCTGGGTAAACACTTTAGGGAAATTAGAAAGACCCAAAATGTTATTAAATCTCGAAAATTCCTGATATTTAAATGCCTAGAATACTGTAACGACAGATGCTCTAGAAACTAAGAAAGACAAAGCAATGTGATAGCTTGGGCTTATCCATTAGAAACTTGGTCTTAATTTGAAAATTTAACAGGATTCTCTTGTCAAGCAGGTGCTGTAGAAAAAGATAAAACCTTGAAGAAATAAAGTATAATTAGTGGATTAGACGTTTTCTTCTTGGATATACTCCTAAGATCTTGTTATGAAACAATCTCTTAGCACAAGAAAGAAAGTGAGAGAACGAAGATTAGGAAGAATCTAATTTCACTGAGTGATAGGTCCAGTTCAGGCACTGATAATATATTTAGCTATAATCGTCCGCCCTAAAATTATTTCTGTGAAATCACCTTCCAATGCATAACTTCGTGAGGCTTTTCTGCTAAATCAAGCGAAGTTTGCATGTTACACTTCGATGTTTGCATGTTTATGTTATGAAATGCTTGCAACCATGACAAGACCTTAGTTTCTTAGCATAACAAAAATAAAATTTCGCAACCGTGACCAACTCCCTAACAAAACATGAATATGACAGGCCATAGAAACGTCAAAGACACAGGAAAATTGTGCCTTTCACTGCCACCTGTCGGCAACTTGAGTACCAGTAATATATTGACAGACGTGATGAAGGCATACGATATAGAAACCTCCTTCTTACAAACAAACATTTGTATCTCGGATAAGTAAGTAAACACGAACACGCACAAGAGTAAGTTCAGTTTTTTTCAAGACTATGGTGACTGGGGGCTAGGGTCACGATAAATTTGATGGTCTCCGACAAGAGAAAGTACCATCTTGCAGTGGAGAAAGCGTGAAAGGTCTGAAGCTTTTAAGTTTACCTGGTAATGAAAGCCAGGCACAAAAAAATTGTCTGAATAGGTAGTTTGGAAAGTTTAGGAAGAGTGCAAGTTTGCAATTAGCCTGTGACATAAACCAACATCATAGCTTATTTATATCACTTCTCAAAAAGGGGCGTTTTCGACAATCCAAAGGGCGAAATCACAAAAATGTTCCTTTGCCCACCCCCCTTATTACCACATCTGTTATGATAGAGATGAAAAGACTCTCTGAAAATTCTGAATACTGCAGAAATTAATTAACATCTGAAAATCTTTGTCGCCTGTGTCTAAGCTGGATGAGACTTTGCAAAGCAAAAGCAGTGAGAAGTAAGTAGAATGAATGGAGATAAACGAGCTACTATTGCGTTAACGTAATTATGCCTTTAAGAGAGGCATTACATCCTATTAAGCTGTAATCGTATAAATCCATGAATTACCGTAAATATTGCAATACTGAGCTGTGCAAAACCTTTTAGTTTAATAATAAAGTGGTTTAATCATAAGAAAGAGGTTTTGCATCTCTAAGGAGGATTAAAGCGATTATGAATATCTAGACAGTCTAGTTTGATTCAAGATGATAAACAATAAAAAATATGTTTTAGGTTAAGATTTAGCATAGAAATTTTTGTTTCTTGACTTTGACTGTACATATTATATTGATAGTAATAAACAATTCAAAAAGTAATATAGTTTAAGTAATGACAAGTTTGAAGACAATTTTTCATCTCCAAAAGACATCAAATTATTGGTTTCTTTATGCGCCTTTAGTTAAGAAGAATCTGCTTTAGAAAGGAGCTTTTTTGTACAATATCTACGATTGCTTCCAAAAGTCTTCGGAATACCCAGTTGTTAAAAAGTTATTCTGCAGAAAATAACTGTTGCCAGAAAAAAAGCTTACAATGCACCCAATCATCCCGAAACAATATATTATCATAAAAATCTAGTAGGAATCACATGGACAACACTGAATATCTAAAAATCGTACTAAAAACTTTGTTTGGAGGGTAAGCAATTGAAAAATTGCAATAGAATCTAGTGTGTGGTACAAGAAATATTGGCAGGCATTATTGGATGGTGCTTCATTGTCTGACATAGGGACCATTGAAATAAGCTGACTTTGAGACTAATTTGTTTGTTTATTCTTTATCTTGTCTTGTTATGGCCTAGGGTGGAAAAAGTGTTTTATCTATTGCAGATGCTTGCTAGCAAATGAAAGATTTTGAAAAGAAGAAATAGATCATCTTGCCAAAGAAATATATTCAGGCTCAGTCCTATGCCAATATGGCAGCCTGAACGAAGAGTCCATGCTGGAAATCAATGGCCTCACATACACAGCTTCCTCCCTGGGCTGTCAGCAGGCATGTATCATAAGAGTGTAAAACAAATGATGTAGATAAACTGATAGAATCATGATTCACAGATATTAACAACTTGGATAATATGTTTCCATAACATATCAAGAAATACATTGACAAATACAAGGAATTGTGAATGAATACACACAATGATAGATTTGTCAATACAATCAACAAACTTAGCAGGATAAATTCAACAGTGCAGTGAGATGAAAAAGAAAACTCAAAATGTATTCAAATATTTGAAAAAGGTGAGCAAATTCAAGGCTCTTTGCTTACATGGTCCTTGACAGCCAAATAAAACTGCTTACGGGCAGTTTGCTTGAGTGAAATAATTGTTAAGCTTGATAAAATTTTCACTCCATTTCTCAGGCCTGTTTGGTGAATTGCATTTGTTTTCTGACACAAAAATGTAAGGAGCTGATAAAGATTTAAGACAACAATAGCTATCAAAAAGCAGCTATTTAAAGCCTACTTCATGTTTACTATGGTGAAAGGCATATGCGTTTAAGTACAACCTTGATTAGAACCATTTTAAAAAATTGTCTATTATCTGCAAAAATTTATTCATGGATACTTTGGTGATTGGATCAAGCATGAAACACCAGACCTGTCAAGTTTCAGTTTTGAAAATGAGTGAGCTTTTTGAAAAAGAAGGTTGACAAAACACGGTCGACCAAGAATGCAGAGGAAGGAAGGTACTAGGCAAGCAGAGCGTCGTAATGTAGCTGGTATCCCAAATATCACTCTGACCACTCTGATTGCAACTTAAAAGACATTATGCTCCTCCTGTACATCTCAAAGAAAGTTGCATTGTGAAATTGTTGCAATAGAGCTAACCTGCCATTCATGCAGACTTGCCAATAAATGTAACATCACTTAACCTGTGCAAATTCGCTGTTATCTAGTCATCTTATTAGGTGGTTGCTGTTATCGTTCTAATTTGCCTTGTTTGGAAAGAGAGATTTTGCTTGGATTTGGAATGAAAATTGAAAATTTAAATGAACCAAGAAATTTGTTGCAAAATGCGTGAAAATTCTGCTTTGATGCATGTGAGCGCGGGAAAGGACCGAAATGCTTGTGTCGCACGCAAAATGCATGTGACTTGGACTTTGGTAGGTCTGAGACACAGAATAGTAACTTGTAATTGTCCTGCTCCATAAACCAAATAGTGTGTACAGCTCTGTCTTAGGCATTGAGCACTTTATGATAGGCTGGCAAACAGTAACTGGCATTTTGTCTTTTATATAAATGACATATTTCAGCAGGTGTTATATCAACAAGACTGTCAAAAGGACCATCCCTTTTAATTGTCAACTAAACTTAACAGCACAAGTTCTAGAGCTTCATCAGCAGCCTAATGATTGATTAGTTTGGACAATTATACTGTATATTACAAATTAAATGTCCTCCCCATAAACAGTCAGCCTTAAGCAGTAAATTTCCTCCTCATTAGAAATGTGAAGGAGTCAATCCATTTTCAAATGCTTTCTTAACTTGGATAGAAGGGTGGTGCACCTCTACCCAAACTGGAAGGAAAAACTGTTTGGTTCTAACAAAGGAAACCAAAGTGATTGGTTGGAAAATACTTTTCACCCTTGCCTCTAAAAAGTTCATCTCTTATCTACTCTAAAGGCCCTTTTATCTTTTTTCAAAGTTGACATGTTGTTACTTATCTTATAAACATACACAGGCTAAAGTTGGAAAATTTAGGGACAGGCAAAAGCTGATTTAGCAATATCCTATAAATTTTATTCTTCTTGTTTTAATGTTTCATGTTAGGGAGAGGCCTATATCAAAGAACTTTACATGGAGAACAAGGAATGGGCTAACAAGAAAGTGAAGTGAGACGAGAAAGTTAATTGGTTTTTTGGAAGCCTTGTTATAAAAATTAAGAAGCAAGAAGATAGTAAAGCCTTCAAAAGGTTAAAAGCTCTGGGTAGGAAAATGAATAAACAGAGTCATACCTGTCAAACATTCCATTTTTGTGCAAGTCTTATATAATTTCAGGGGTTAATAAGTCTGATGGCATAAACTTCCTATGTACAATATTCAAATTAATGAGAGCATGCAGTTTAACTGGCAAGTGAATTAGTTAGCTGTCATTAATCCTTTATAATTCTGTATATTCTGATAAAGAATCAAAATTTGGAACTGAAAAATGTTCATCATTGCTATCTTGTAAAAAATATTCTAAATAAAACAGAGATTTGCTTGGTGGTATTTTTTTCATTATGCAACATTTGTGCATATTACATTCTGCATTTTTGTGAAACAAGCAAATAACGAATGCTAAAAATGAGGTTTTCTTATGCTATTATTACCATTTCATACACAATCGCATAGTTTAATTCACAAATCTTATGGCAAGACACCACAGAAGCTTGTCAAGTATACAGAGCTCACCAGTCTGACAAAGAAACTTAGAAACTGCCTAGTGTATCTGATATGTCTCAGAAGACCTGCGATGGTATCTCTAATCTCCTGGGAGCAATGTCCATGAAAACATCTGTGCATTTGTACCCTAAATCTTTTGTTAATAATTCACAACAATACCAGCAAAAGCTCTTTGCTTGAAATAAGAAAAATATCTGCTCTTAAAGCTTGTAAGTTAGAAAACAAGAAGCTTACTAAAAAGCCAGATAAGAAGGACCTTATCGCATGATTTCAGTGAGGGATACACAGGCTTATCTTGCATTTACATTATCCATCTGGAGATAGTCTTCAAAGCTGAAATAAGACTTCTGAACTAAAATTCCCTAAATGTACTTTAAACCAGCAGTAAAATGTTTTTAAGAGATGGATTAAAGGAAATGCTTACAAACTAATGAAAGTTTAAAAAGTGCAGATGTTAGATATATGGTTGAAAGCAGCTCAACTTAAGCTTGCAGTTTAAAAACCAATTTTTAATTTGCTGATATACTATGGTGGAAAATTGGCAAAGATAGGCAAGAACTTCCTTTTCATCCTTAATAGCTTTCATTGGATTCACAAAAGACCCAACATTTTTATATATTAAAGTTCATGTTAACAGCTCTTTGTGAAGAAACTTAAAGTACTTTAGTTTGCTAAGGGTTCAGAAAGATTTTTTGAAGTTCGGAAATGATAAAAACAAACAAGGGTACAAGAAGCATTTTGAAGCTACAGCAGGGAGTCAAAACTGAATCATATTGGGTCAGATCTCACAACAATCATGCTTGCACAAACTAAATAACGAAATTTTATAGTTTGAGACCATCATCCCAATCATTTCAAACTGTTGCAAGGACAGTGACCCACAGCAGGTCTAAATTTCACCTGTAAGCTCTCCTCCTTACAACACAACTCCATTTGCAACTTAACAAGAAAAACTTACAGCATTACAAAATTATCAATAATTGTAAAA
Organism: Rhopilema esculentum; assembly: GCF_057945365.1. Classification (NCBI taxonomy): domain Eukaryota; kingdom Metazoa; phylum Cnidaria; class Scyphozoa; order Rhizostomeae; family Rhizostomatidae; genus Rhopilema; species Rhopilema esculentum. The sequence continues at coordinate 714,032 of NW_028300838.1, forward strand.
CTTTTTTTTGATATTGAAGGGTATAAGATTATTGTAAGATTTTTCAGATTACCATGACTAAAAAGATAATATTTTCATCAGTTCTGGGCTGTTATTAAATATATTCACAGAAAAAGAAAACAATTAAAAAAGGTTTATAAATCTTCCAGCAGAAGTGAATGCATGTTTAAGAGAGTTAGGATTCAAGATGCTCGTTTGCAAGTTTTGCAAGTTTGCACCAATTACTTACAGGTAGAAATGCATCACCTAGATGCATCACCTAAAGTTTAAGAACATTGTGTCAAGACCTCTTTGTCATCCCTAAAATAACTTTTTGAAACAAGTAAATAGAAAAAACAGGATTATACATAATTCTTATCTGATCATTTTCATTCATTGAGACACAAGATTCACTTACACAAGCTGGTATCTCAAGAGCTGGAAGAACATGAGCATGTGCTTGGGAATGATCTCACAGAAGACAAGTTAAAAAACATAAATATAAATGTTACCTTCTCTATATTGACCACCAACTGCATAAACGAATTCACCCGTGGCACTTAAACCATGCCTGCATCTTGGAGTGTTCATTTTTGCCAGAACAAACCACTGGTTGGCACAAAGAAGGTAGCATGAGGTTGATGCAACCACAGATGTACCCTGGATTCCACCAACTGCAATAACACCGTTGACGATACCCATTGATGCCCTTGGAGTAGTACGCTTACTCTTCAGCTGCCATCTTCTATCTGGAAGCATGTGATAGTTTTTGGCTTCTAGCAGTAGATCAATGCACTCAGGAGTTGATCTGACAAGATCTTCAGTTTCAACATGGTCCATCAAATAGTAAGGTGACATCAAAGGGAACCTAATATGTTCAACCAAATCTGCAAAATAATGCTTCCTTTTATGAATATCGTGGTTAATCCATGACATCAAAGCTTCAAAAACTTGCTCTTCACGATCAACTCTTGTTTCATCACTGGCCAGAAGTTCGATCAGTTTTTCGACAGGAAGATCTTTAAATTCATCAGCTCGTATAATTGTAAGGAAATTTTCTTTAACATAAGAAGTAGCTGTTGCTCTTAGCCATTCGCAGTCATACTGTTCTGCTGTGTTTTCAATACTAAGACAGTTTGCCGGTGTTAACATCTTCTTCAAAAACCTGACACACCGATCTTTAAGGCTTGTGATCAATAAATAGTTTGCAGCGGATATAATCGGTCTTATGTTATCATTCCTTAATTCAATTTCACCCGTATAAATATACTTTAGTAGCTCTTCCATGTTATGTCCTTCTATGTCATTGAGTATAACTGGCTTTGTTTCCGTTGCTTCTTTCATTTTAGTGGAAAACATTGCTTTAAAATAAGGACTACATGATGCTAGGATACTTTTGTGCGCATAAAAAGTTCTCCCATCTACGCAGAGGGTAACGTCACATAAGATATTGGAGTTCCTAAAGTCGTTGAGCTGTTTCAAAACCGATAAACAATGTAAATGCAGCTCAGAATGGCATTCTTCATTTAGAGGTGTCTCGCTTTTTGGTGAAGTTGGCGACAGGCCATTTATGACTAGGCCTGTTGGTGTTGCTCCACTTGGTGAAGGATGTGGCATTGCTCCTGGTGATGACTGATTTGAGCTGTGGGAAGACACGCCACTCGTGCTTGACTTTCTACCAGATCCTAACGACTCAGACTTCTTCATGACTGCTAGCTATCCATGAGATTTAACAACTGATTATGAGTAAGCACCTTCGGCTTGCAAATCAACTCCCGGCCAACCTCCTCTTCACAGTAACCAGTAATAATAATTGTTCACAGGTTGGCATTTTGACGAGTTGCATGCTACCCCCTGCTCATAACTATTGATAACATAAATATCAGGGGGTTACGCTACATATTTACACTCAGGAACCAAACATAATTAACACCATAATTTTACATACGAAGCTCTTTCGTACCATCAAGCTGCAATCTGTTGTAAAAGCTAGATTTTATAAAAAAACAACTTTAACAATAGGAATAGGGCAATTTTATAAAAACACGAGCTTTAAAATTGGTCAAAAGTGAAGAACAAATTGAGAACAAGCCGAGGCTGTGATACTAGACAGGGAATTTTGCATACCGTATCACAGAATAAGAATAACCGTTATTCTTATTCTGTGACCGTATTCACTCGAGTGATGTACTCACTTTTAATTCCAAGTACTTTTGATGCGACGCTTATTCGGGGGCGGCGCTCTTATAGGCAGGGCCGCCGGACGCAGGTTTGAACAGGGGGGGGGGGGCAAAACGAATAAAGGGCACGAATATATTTTTCCGAAACATTAGTGAAAGCCAAAAATGGTACAGATTCCATGGTAATTTAGAAATTTATAAAAATAATGACACATGCTGTATATAGTGAGAACTACCTTCGCTGAAAGCAGACATGGCTATTTACTCTATTTAGGGACCACGCAATCTTGATCATAATTATATGTATAGCTTCCCATCTCAAGGCCTTCAAGTTTTTTTGAGAGTGTAAATCTTCCTTCCATCTATGATTTATACCTCTATTACAATAAGCTGTACTTGTTTTCCTTATAATTTGCATTGTAGGTGAATTTGGCCCCGGGTAAGAAGCAGGCACACATCCTTCTTTCATACTTGTGGCAGGCGCATTATACTCAACAAATACCAACGAATCCAATCCAAATGAACTGAATGGAATTTTCGAATTCTTAGTCATACTTCAAAGCCAATTCCAGTCCTTCTTCCTTTCGAGCAAAGTTTCAGTCTCTGTGATTATCGAAAGCCCATTCTAATAATCATTTTAATTTCCTTACTTTCATATACAATTTAGCCCCCCTTGGTATTCGTGCCTTCCCATCGCCACTTAAACACATAAATTTGTTCGCCTCCATGGAATATTTTTTAAAAGCTACAAATTTTTATGTTTAAGTAACCTTTACGCAATCGGCTAAAGGTGCGGACACATTGTTCACTGCCATAGAAATTTCAATTTGCAACATTGATTAGGTTCATCTCATCAGTCTTATGAAAGAAACAAGTTTTTAACTCTTTATCCTGGCGGGCTCAATCAGTTGGTCAAACGTATTACATGTGAGTTCCGAAAAACTCTGAGAAAGAAGGGTGGTCTGAAAACTAGAATGCTGGGACATAGAATCTTGAAAATAGGATTGCTTTTTTAATCAGTCAGAGGAAGCACAAAAGGGCAGGAATTATAGGGAAGTATAACAAATTTAGCATCTTATCTTGTATGTTGTTCTAATCCTAGATAAGAAATTAAAGTCTTTGTTTAAAGACCCTTTACTGCTAGCATGTACTCATTGCAGGGGCACAACTTTCTCATGTCTTCATAAAAATATCTAACACAATGTTGTGAAGTAAGCAATATGTTGCAGGTATAGTTTTACAGCTGTCTGGTTTTGTTAATATACATTAAGAACTATAAAGGGTTGTTGTTAAAATCAAATTTAGTGAACTCTGCTTTTTAACTTGCCTAGATAAGGAATGGTTCTAACAAGTTTAAGAAAAGGAATGGTTCTAACATGAATTGGTATAAAATATTTCTGCTTAAGCTTCAATAATCTCAGTGAGAAAAGTTTCACAATTTTGGCAAAGTCGAAGAGAGGGTACATTTACTTAACCCAGAATCAGAGATAGGGGTCCAGTTTTTACTTTCAGGAACACACACGATATACATTGCACCAACTGACTGTGCCCGCCGGGGACTTGATGCCGAACCTTCACTAATGTGTTTGTTGCTGAAGTCATACTAAGGAAATTTTCTCGCGAAAATGGCAGTCTCCTTCACAGTTGATATCATTCACCAACAGGAGCTTGAGTTTTTTGCATCAAGACCAAATAAAGATTTAAGGAAATCCAGTAAATGGTCCTCCAACAACGCCCAGAGTTATCTTATTTTACTTAGTTTCTTAAGGCAGAATATCTGGCATTGAAAAAATACACGCAATTTATTTATCAAAAAGGGGCACTTTTTATACTTTTGCAAACAGGGGGGCGTTTGCCCCCGTGGCCCCCTTGGCTCTGGCGGCCCTGACAGGAGCGGCACTCACTCGAGTAAAGATGGTAACCATCTAGCAGCCAGCCTAACCTAAGTTTTTAAAGTTTAAATCAGGGATCGGCAACCTTTATAAAACAGGGGGCCAAATTTGATTTTTGAAATGCATACGAGGGTCGCAACTCAAAATACAGTATAATTTTAATAACCTAACTACTAATCTAATCAATGCCCCTTTTTGATAAATAACCTGCAGCTCGATCAACTCCATTTGAAGATGGAAAGTGAACCAAGTTCCATTGATTCAGCTGAGTTTTCCAAAGATGTAGCACAGGGCCGTAAATCCCGGGGGGGACGGGGGGGACTGGACCCCCCCCAAAAATCTTTAGCAAAACGATTTTTTTGAGAAATTATCGTCAATTTCTTTTAAAGAAGGAATCCCTGGTAACTGGGTTAGAACCGAACTAAGTTTTATGTGTTCTTGCAACAAACCTCAGCCACTCTATGTCATGGTGTCAAGCGCAAGTTGACTATTGTTGATGGCAGTTATTTATGTTTGCAGAGTGGTGTCGAGTCAGTGACGATGCCCATGTAGGGGATTAGCCCTAAATATCACCCCTTAAATAAATCTCAAAAACATGTAATCCCAACTCAAAGCCTAGGTCCTAAAGTTCCGAATTTTTGAACCCCTATTAGTCGAATTGCACATTTAGTGACATGATGATAGCATAGACACAAAAAATGAAATTCTGAGTTTTGTTTTTAACTGTAGCTGGGAACAAGGCCAAAAGACAAAAAAGGGAAAGAAGCAAAATTAATTTGCGCGAGAAGCAATGACTACACTCTTTATTATTAGACTGCAATAGTTTTGCTCAGCCTTTATTTTTTTAAGAAAATTTTCGTTTTGAGCCCTAATATGTTCTTAGATACATCCTTATTTTTTTTAATCCGATATGGTTTCAGGAAAAAATCACTTGCTCTCGAATAGAAAACACCTTCTCTTTCTTTCCCCGACGTCTGTCACTAGAGTTTAAGCATGACTCTTCCCCTTCCCAATTTCTCCCAGAACAATAATCAGTGTTCTTCTGAGAAACGTCTATTCTGAACGGTATAGTATTTTGTTAAACTTGGTCTGGGAGATGCTTTTCTAGCTATTTAGAAGGTATGGTTTAAAAAATTTTCTTTCGCGTCCGCCTCAACCATGGTGGGTCCTCCTACATCACTAAGCGCGCTTCTCAGCCCCTCAGGTTCAATTTCCTCAAGCTGTCTCTGAAATAAATTGCTCGGTGGTGCCGTGACCCACTGCACACTTTATATTAATTTGCTCTGCTGACCCCCCCAATTGACATGACAGATTTACGGCCCTGATGTAGCATAAGCAGGAACATGACATGTTCATACATGACATTCACAAAATGACAATGGCCTTGAAGCTTCTTCTTCAGCTTGTTCGAGTGACTAGTAATGTTAACGAGGAATGCTAATCTAGGCAAGGATCTAAGATCACTAATTCAATATCGAGCTGACACTCGTGCATTGGGCCACATTATTTACAGGTTAACAGGGGCCTTCCGGGCCACACAAAAGTACCTTCCGGGCCGCATCTGGCCCGCGGGCCGCGGGTTGCCGACCCCTGGTTTAAATCATAAGAGTAAAGGCCACTGATCCTTTTAAGCCTTGGCAACATTTTAGCAAATGACCGGAAGTCGCATTTCCTGAAGCATGAAAAGTGAAGGCCAGCAATATTTAGACTTTCGAATTTTCTAAATCTAATGATACCATCAGAAAGACTGCAGGGGCGGATTTAAGCAACAATGATTGGGGGAGGGGGGTGTTAGACACTAATTTTGGGGCCACACCATTCAGGTCACTGGTAAATGATCGAAACGCCAACTTTAAAAATTTGGTTTTTATCTTGAAGGTAAAGACGATAAGAAGCAGTGGAGTAGCCAGGGTTGGAAGATTGGTAGGCCAAAGAGGGAAATATTTTTGCTGACCAGACCCCTAAGAATTTGGGAAAACACCCATCTTGGAAATGCGTTTGGAAAAGCCATGGCATTTTTACGTGACAATTTCCCTTTATACAACGTCATATTTAGCGTTTTGTGGCTGACCATATTCTACAACTGTCTATTTCCTTCACAATTCCACTAACGTTTATATCCTGAGTTCTTTAAGGCGAGGAAGCACTACGCGTAAAAAGTGATTTTCCAAAGTTTTTTCAGGATTGGACGTCTTTATCATTTTAGTTTCTATTTGACCAGGAATGTCTCAAGAACGTGAAAGACTTTTCTATATAAAACCCCAAAACGAGGGAAATTGCTAAAAACTGAAGCTCTCCTGCGAGCGAAGCGACAAGAAAATATTTGCGACGATGTTCTTGAGATTAGCCTAAAATATATTTGAGAATATCCCCCCCCCCCCGCTACGCTACCAATAAGGAGATAAATACTGATAAAAAACAAATAAAGTAAAATCTTGGCGTTAATTTGTTACTACTTCTACCGAATGAAACAAAATTTACCGAAGGACATATAACTATTTGGGGGTGTCGCACTCCCTACACCCCCCCCCCCGCTAACTCCGTCCCTGAGAAAGAGCTTACCATCAAAACTGAGCAAAAGTTATAAGAAGAGCAGTGTGATCTTGCCTATAGGCAAAAAGTTATGGCGTAAGCGGAGTATATTTATTTGTGAAAACTTTGTATAGTCCCTTTTTGTGTTGGTGCTTAGCAATTCATTCACATTTCTTTTCAATTTTCATGGATTATAAACAGTGAAGTAGATAGGAAACCTCGTAGGAAGGGCGAAAAACTGAGTTTTCCGACAACAATATACCAAATATTTTCAATTTTTGACAAATTTGAACACAATATTAGAAATTAGTCAAGTGTTGTTCTAAAAGACAGGCCCCTTTGAATACCTCGTATGTTCAAACTATACCAGATAGGCGGGTTAATATATAGACTTAAGAATAAGCTAAATGGAGCTTTTTGCACTTCTAGTACCACAGTTGGCAACAATTTGTAATTCGTTTCAATATAATGTATTAAAACACAGAGTGCATTTGCATTTTGCAACACTGAACGACTTAGTTTATCTATAAATGCTTGATCTAAGATCTAGCATGACATGAAAAAAGATGTGCTTTTCCTGTAATTTACAATCAAGTGAGAAATTAAGAAACTACTGCCTTAAGTAAAGCTGCAAATATCTTAGAATATCTACTGCCTAAGATTATCTTAGAGTCGAGTCAAAATATTCCTTATTTGAAGAATTCATGTTCCAAAGCAATACGTTATTTTAAAAGATTATAAGGCTTATCCCTCTCAAAGCAGCAAAGGGTTTAACATAGAGATTCTTCCTATTAAAAACACTCTGGAAATCTTCTATGTATAACTTCTTTTATACTAAAACACATGTTCTTTATATGGCGTGAGCGTTTACTAGGATTTATCTAACCACAAGTTGAATTTTTCACCAGCATTTCATCAAAAAAATTTTGGAAAGGAAAAGGGGGAAAAGTAGAGAGATTCTTAAGGTATACTGCGACCTTACCCATTGCCTCTTCTTACCGCAATCACTCAAAGGCACCTTACTGGAATGTGAACACTGTATTGAGGGCTTCCGTACCGTCAAAGACCTTGTTATGGAAAAAAGGTAAGAATGTATATTCAGGGCCCGCGCCACGAATTTTAAAGGGGGGGCCAAGGCTAAAAATGTAGGGGGCCAAGGCTTCTTACCCCTCTTATTGCAGTTTTAAAACTGCTTGCTTCACAAAAAAATGGGGGGGGGGGGCGCGGGCCCTGATATTAGGAACAATTTTAAAAAAATCAGCGCAGTTTGTCGTGTCAAATGGTGTTATCTGAAGACAATTCGAAAGATGTTAACTTTAATAAAGTTCTATGTTCAATGTAAACGTCTGTTTTGTTTTCACATACCTATTTAGAGCAGGAAACTTTTTTAGAAAAGTTTACTTTGATTAAAATGTGGAAAAGTTGTAAAAAATACATTTTATCAAGTGTGTAAACAAAATTGATATGGTTATAGACTGAAAGTGAGGCCTCTTTACACGTGACTAAATGAACTTGGCTTCAAAATATTTTTCACAAATAAAATGACATTTTCAATTTGCACAAACTTAACCTTGCTATTGCTTCAAACCTTCCATCCAGCCCTTTTTCAAGCAATTTCTTGTCAGAAGCTCGTTTATTCTTTTATGATTTTTCAAGGAAATTCTCAAAGACTCCTCTTTCTATGGCCACTATAAATGACATCCTCAGTTATGGAGTCCTTGAAGCCCTGATGTCTCCTGCCTCTCTCTAACCTCAATAAATCAACGATGAAGATTTTACTTCAAAGCAATGTTTAATAGAAGAACAACAGAAAATTTGGCTCACGCAAACAATTTTCTTCTTCATTGTGATAATGACGTTTACAGTTAAAACTACAATGCAAAGTTTTATAATATTAGCACAACTGGTTAAAAAATTAATACCTTACTACAAATAAAATATTGAAATCAGAGCCGTAATAAATCATGTAGCAAACATGAAACATTTGCTGCTTGTGCTTTATCTATATATATTTTATCTATGATTTCATCATGATAGTAAATCTAATAATTTTAATAATCGCATACGAGGTATGGATCTTCGTGTACACTGTAGCGTGCAAAATTGATTAAAAGAAAAGATAGACAAAATTTGAAAAAAATTTAAAAAAATCGTAATTAGAAAAAAAGATCTTACACCATTTCGATCTCAAGAGAAAATCTCTACCCCCACCCCCCTTTATCACCATCACCTGCAGTCTAATATTACGATTTGCACGGGTTAGAAAGAGGTTTGCACGAGATTCAATGTCAGGATAAAATAAGCTTCATATTTGTAGGCCATTAACTTTTATATTCCCACCCAAGAATCTGATGGTTGAATTTGTTCATTTGTTTTGGTATTAACATCTGTTCGAGAGCCTTAAACAAGGATTTGTAAAATAAATAATGACTTGAGTATTACAAGTTTGAACGATTAAAATCTTAACGGGACTGGCAGGTGTAGTTTCGTCTGCTTTGATTACTGCGGTATTTTTTGCACTAAATGCTTCTAAACTTCAGCAAGCTATGTAAATCTATATAATGATCAATCTTGAGAAAAACAAAAAAGTAAGAGCTGGCATTATAATATGAAGAAGATTTCTTGATACATTGCTCGAAAATGCAGAATTGGTGACATGGCTTTGATCTTTGCATAATGTTTTCTTGCTATCAGACAAGCAAAGTGCATAATCCATAACATGAAATATTGCATTCTGTTCTAAGACTCCATGAATGAGATGCGCCCTTGGGCCACGTGCGTACACTCCTGAAAGGAACAAGACAAAAAATGGGATGAAAATCGTAACCTAATTACTTGGACATCTTTAAAAGCCTTAGTAAGTGATACTATTACAGTTTGGCTCTCGAGCTCACGTTTCCTCTCTATCAACCTATCAAGCATTCAAATAAAAATACCAAATACATCGCATTATTTCCCGCTTTTGGTATTCTGGACTCTTTTGTTTCTTGTGGCTTAGAGTTAGGTTAAATTTATGTGTTTTTGCTTCTTACCAACGTCCTCGCCGCTATGCGTTTCCGAATCCATTGGAACCAAACTCTGTTGCCTGTAATCAGCACTTTTAACGTCATCTTTTGCTGGATCGTCTCGAGTGGCATTGACTTTAGCACCCGGGCCGTTCATGTAACCAAGAGTTGTATAGGACTTCTTGTCCTTGACATAGCCGGTAACTTTGGCACCAGTTTCATCAACCAGACCGAGGATAGGATTGCCTCGCTTTGGATACCCAGCAATAACAAATGTATGTGAATGATCCGCGGTTACAACAATCAATGTTTCCTCTTTGAAAGTAAAAGTTGAAAAAAGTGTCAATATTATAATATATTGAAGATTTGCAAAATGACGTTATGCTATATTTGAAGAATAATTTACAAACGAGGTATATTAGATTAAATGAAGAATTACGAGACAGGTTTACCGAAAACTCAAATGAATTTAAGGAAATGTAAAAAAGGGATAGAGGGAAATTGATTTAGTTGATGAAGTCTTCAGAAATCCCGAGCAAGCCAGAGAGTAAACGTCGATTCTCGACCTTAGAGTACAACAAAGAGTTCCATAATAACCGAATGTAGAGTTCTTTCCTCCAGTGCAAAATAAAGAAACAAACCTTCTTTGGTCATGGATACCGCCTTCGCAACGGCATTTGCCATTTCCACCGCATCATGCAAGGCCAAGTGAGCTTTCGAAGAATGGTGCCCGTGATCAATACGACCGCCTTCAGAATAACAAACGAACACAAATTTATATCAAACGACAACATGAATTTGAAAAGTTAGTGGGGCAGATGTTGGAATGCACATGCATCGCCTCAAAAGCACTGTTTAATATTTTTGATAGCATTTTTAACGAAAACCTTTAAGCTTAACTTTGTGATCCAGTCATCCATCCCATATTTGTCATTCTCATGAATGCATTCTTTAAGAATGGTAAAATGTCTTTAAGACTCACCTTCGACTAGCAAGAAAAAACCATTTTTATTTTTGCTGAGCATTTTGATGGCGAATTCTGTCATGTTGGTAAGTGAGGGCTCTCCTGCTGCATCAGCCAGTCGATTGACAGAATATTGCATATGACTAGGTTCAAACAAACCTAAACATTGAAAAGTACGAAAATAAGATAACTATAGATATTATAATTGGTTATCAGAAATAGCAAAATTAGCACTATGAGCACTTAAATGATTTTGTGGGTAGGATTACGCTGAAGGATCTCTCTAGTTTAATTATACAGAATTTTCAAGGATGTGTAAGACCAGACCCCTCCATCTAGTTTTTGTTTTTATAGGCACAGAAGGTAAAAAACAAAAGACCAATTTGTGAATAAAAATCTGAAATCCAAACAGGGGAAGATAAGACAAGGAGTTGTCACTACCACCTGGTTCCGAGTGGGTACCTTATAAAATCTTGAGGGGTACCTTATAAGCAAGTAATGAGTTTCGTACGGAAAAAATTTAAAAAAAATTTGACACTTTTTTCTCGGATTATTCTGAGAATGAAATATCAGATAATGAAGATAGAGGAAAGAAATTTACTCCAAAATGTCTCGAGAAAGAGAAGCTGCGTTTGATTGGCTCCTTATTTTCAGCAGTCATCGCTTAATTACTCCTGCAGGAACCAAGGCTAGAAGACAAATTAAAACTACCTGATGAAGAGTTATGCTCGAAACATCGTACTAAGTATTCATTTCTTGTACAAAGTTATTATATTGCATCGATTTTTGTTTATTACTCAACGTACAACACGCACAATTCCATTGATTATCAAACTAAAACCATGATTTCATTTTTGATATGTTGATGACAATTTCAATAATTGGGTTGGAAATGGGTCCTTGCTCAAGTCCTCAAATCTTCTATCGACCAGTAGCAAAGAAGCTGCTAAAATGTTATTGACATCTTCGTGGGAAATTGTGCTGTATTTCATGCCAGTCAAAATTATTGTGCTACCTCTTGTAATGAAGATTTAGAAACGTACGAAGGAGGATAGTGGAGCATCTAGTAAAAATTGACTCTAATCTAGGACCTTTGTACACCTGAAATCAAATGCCTAGCAATTTGTAACGTTTTAACATTAGTAAACGTCAGTAATTATTATTATTATGTTCAGCTAGATCTTTGATTATGTTGCGTGTTAATGTCACAGGTTTGTTTGTCGCGCTGTTGTGTTAGTAACTCCCTTTCCGGGAGTATAATGTTTGTGTTTTAATATAATGTAATCTAACTTAGAATAATTTAGTCTTACTGTTTTGACAATAGAGATAACATCAAAGAACGAGTATCTCTTGTGTGCTATCTATTTGGGGCTTAGGCCCGTTGGCCTAGCCCATCGCTCCACTAACGAGCTTGGTTATTAACTGGTTCTTCACCGTCATGACAAGAATCCTTATCGTTACAAATTCATCAAAATAGCCTACCTAGAACATGATCGACCTTGTTGACATCTAACTGCTGAAACTGTGAATCGTTCCAAACGTAATCCCATTTTTGTCCTCCATTGGATTTTGCTTTCCATTCGTTGATAAGATTTCTTCCATCTTTCCTTTTTCCCTTCTTTGTTGGATACTCAGGGTCTGTTTCGTTATCCGGCATGAAGTTATATCTTCCTCCTCCCATTGCAATTTCAAGACCATCACCATGTGAAAACTCGATTAACTGACGTGCTGAAAAACAAAACGTTATGGATTATGGTATGGTAACCTAAAGGTGTGGTTACTGACATCTGATGATCACAAAACCATTATTACAAGAGGAAAATTGCTCTTATTTGATTTATTTATTTATAATGGCACTTTTAAGATGTAACTTTTGGTAATTTGGATCCCATAACCTGAAAGAGCATGTGTCTTAGCTTTTTCCCCATCAATCCTCTGTATTTCGGTCTCTGTTCATAACTTTAGGAACAGAGCCAAATTAACAGTAATTCGTTAGCAAACTTTAAATCTTTCATTGGCATTATCTCAACCGATTTTAGACATATTTAGCCAATTTTGCATATTTGAAAGTATTTCATGGTGATCTTTTATGTTAGGTGGTTAAAATTCGAAAATTCTAAAATTGGTTTCTGGTGACGTTTCACTTTAGAATTCTATATGGGTGTTTATCACTCTTGATACTTCTTCAAACACTCAAACACTATAGCAACAGATAATGAACTTAGAGAATCTAGACAATATTTGACATTTGCCAACAAACCCAAAATTGGAAGGGAGGGTGCAGCACCCCTCACCCTTCCTTTGGAAACGTTTCAGGGACCAAGTGACTCTCTGAATCAGCTTCCCATTAAAAACTACCCAGAGATGCTTAGTAAAACGCAAACAAGCACCCAATTTATCCCTTAAAGACGCCAAGACTAACCTATGTCTTTACATCTCTTATCTGGCAGTGACCCATCGCTTTCCCACCTTCTCGATGAAGTATGTGAATACGCAGTTGCTGGGGTGGCATGAGTTATGCGCGCAGTAGTCACAACTCCTGTGGCCAAACCCTTTAGCTCTGCCATCTCTGCAATCGATAGGACACTGGTACCGAACGACTTTTCACATGATGCATAATCTGCTTTGTCGTCGACAGAAATTACGCCTGTAAAAGTGCAAAAAAAATTTTAAATAACGCTGAGTTCTACTTAAAAATCTTTTAAGAATCGAAGTACTTTCGACTTTAGCCCTTTCCTTAAAATAGCACGAAAAATGGGAATTTTCAAATTTTATGGTTCCAAAGGCTTTAACAGAACAAAGTATATTTAAGAAAACTATTAGTTGTACCTGAGTGCAAATAAAGAACTCTTTGTTACTTTTTTACTCACGTGATATAAATGTCAGTTTAATAATATGTGCTATAGACAATGCAAACAAGATGTAACAAATGTATTTGACAAGCGCACTTCAAAGCACTCATTACTTCATGTAAATATACGGCACGCATGTCAATGTATATATGAAATTTTGCATTATCGTTGTTTTCAATTCAATATAGAATAATCCCGGACCCACGGTGATGATATTTTTCATCTCCTCCCCTTTTTGATTGTTAATATCTCTCTATTAAGTTCATCAGTACCAACTCTGAATGGGGGATTGTTTTTAATTCCAAACATGATCTTTCATTTGGCATCTAAAGACATTCTTAGTCACTTACCAGCTTTTGCTTTCACACCAGTCATAAATGCTGTCGCAGTTCCTGCAGAGTCGGGAGTTTGTTGATCTGTGTTGTATGTCTTTGACAGAGCTACGTTTGGAAACCTCTCCCAGCTCAGAATATGTTCTTCCCCTGAAATCAGAATGAAAGGCATGTAAAAGAAGGACCTCCTTTGCCTCCAAAAAGGAAAATTTTGCAGATACAATCCTTGACAAAAGTCCTTGGAACACCCTGCGACCAATGAAAGATTTTGATGAAATAAAGGTTTCCGGCTGTAAGATACAGAAATATCCCCCCTCCCCCCAAAAACAATGTTGGCTGAAAAGCCTATTACTTACCCTAGCTAATAAACTGACATTGGACGAATTTCAAGCTTTGAAACTGTTGTTATTCAACATTGTTTCAAGGGGGAGAGGGGGATGCTACTGAAGTTATGCAAAATTTTAGCTTGGTGTACCAAGACTTTTGGCAAGGATTGTACATTAATAATAGCCAAGGACAGTCACAGGAATGCCATATTTGTGAAGCAATTCGATGTTTGTTGCATTCTTCATCGTCTGCTCTGAAACAGAAGAGAATAACCTCCAAGGTTTCTTGCTTAGATGAAGTCAAGAAGTCGTAGAACCCCTCACAGGGCCTTTTCTCAGGTAATCAATGGAGTTGCGCGTGTGGTACGTCGAGTAATGAACAAAAATTGATACAATAAAATAACGACTTTGTACAAGAAATGAATTATTAGTACGACTTTTCAAGCATAACTCTTCATCAGGGGGAAGAATTGATGCAATAAGAATTATAGAACTATTTCATGGTATCAATTTTTGTTCCTTTTCTCGGGTAGCTGGAATGAGCTGGGGAGGGGGCATTGACACTCCAATGATATCTCTTTGTTTTAGACAATATATCATATCACTTTCTAAAGAGCATCAATGTTTGACTCCCCAGATGGTGTCCCATAAAAAGGTCACACAACAATAGCTTGCTCCTTCTCCTTAGATCCATTTGTAAAGCGACACCATGACAAGTTGTTCAAACCGACACAGCTTCATTCATTAGTGTCATGTTGCATATATGCATGAAATCGTTATTCACATTCTCCATGACACGACCGATGTGTCAAATTCAAAACAAACCTGAAATTCGAGAGGAGCTTATACTAGGGTTTATTCAATGTTTCCTGAAACTAGAATCAAACAGCATGAGCAGTGGTGTCGTTCAGGCTCAAACAATGACACAATAATTTGATTTTGATTTTTTGAGACCTGCAGTTTTAACATATTTATATATCTTCCTTTTAAGCACCTTTCTTTTCACAGGATAAACATTGATAAGAGCAATTTCGTAATTGTTGAAGTTTTTATCCTGTTAAATAATTCGTTATTATTATTCATTATTATTATTATTATTAATGATTTTGCGGGCAAGGAGTGGCAAGAAAAATGTGGACCTAAATTTGCATTAAAAGGCAGACTTGTATACCATCTTATCTCTTTTCAACATATTTGTTGAATCTTTAATTGCATCGTATACTGTATTTTGGTATATTTCTGTACTTCTTGTTGAGTACAAGTATCTATTTGTCTCAAAATTTTATTGAATGAGCTGCATCTGCCCAAGGACCTCATAAACGTTTCTTTTCTAAATTGTATGTGTCAGCTTGTCTTAAATTGAAAATCATTTCTAGCTACAATTCAATCATTCACAGCTATAGAAATTAACAATTTTCGAAAGAAAGTTCTATAAGGAAATAAAAATGGTCTTGAATCTGAGCTTGATCCATCAAAATCTTTTAGCAAACAAAATCTTTGATTGGGGTTTGAAGTTTCAGCAATAGATCAAATTTTACTTTCCGCACACATGCAAATGCACATTAAATTATCAAACCATACCGGTTTTCTTTTGCAGCTGTCCTTGCAAAATCCTTGCAGCCGTTACGGTGCTGACTCCCATGCCATCTCCCAAAAACAAAATTACATTCTTCGCCTTCGTGTTTATTTGCTTCAGTTTAACACCATCTTCAATGAATTTAACTCCGTCCATAAACCAGGGATCCTTCTCTTGTCTCTTGTATATTTCAGACGCCTTTTCGCCTACAATAGGACCAAATTTGAGGAAATAAAAAATTTATATCAAAAATGCTTTTATCGAACCTACTGATAATAAACATGATCAATCTTAAGAACGAAATTCATACTTAAGCTCGTACTTTTGGCGCACCTTCAGACTCAAAACTCCTTCCTTCACCAACTATCACTGATGCACACTCTTTATCTTGTAAGAGAGATAGTTTTAGGAGATACAGGTCTTAAAATTTGTTAAAGGTTAAAAAATTAAGAACAAACTGTGGCTGAGGTACTATTAAGAGTATTTTTGGGCAGAGTTGTGAAACCCCTTTAAAAGTTCTTTGCCATCTAGAGGTGCTTAATGGATCTTTCTCACTTTGTTGGCAAAAAGCGTCTGAACAAAAGAGTAAATATCTCCATGGTTAACATGATAGGTATATTATAGCGGAGATGTACCATACTAAAGGCACGTTCTTTTACAAGGTTCAGAATTATGGGTAAATTTCCAAAAAAGATTTAGGTACCTGGAATTATGGGTATACATTTTTACCAAAAGAGCAAAGACCCAGACTTGTGGAAATACGTGTCATAATTTTGAAACTTAACGAATGATGAATTTGAAATCTGCAGGAAGTCAAACAGGATACGTCCTGTACATCTTAAGGTAAAGACCAACAGAGAAAAGGCACAACTTCTTGTTTAAGAAGCACAACATGGCAAGGAATCGTGGGTTTTATGTAAAACCCAGAGGAACTATACACCCCATTAACAATGGCGCATCCCCATCATTTTTCACCTAAAGATTCCCTCAGTTCCCGATCTACCCAGGACAGCAAAGACTTGTCGGTGCCTTCGAAAAAATTGCATCACAGACATTTCCATTTGATCACTGGTCAAATGAAAAATCTGTGACATCGAATTAACAGGCAATTAAAAAGGATTAATTCTTGCTGCTTTGTATAACTTCAAGCAACTTGCAAGGTCGTTTACACGATCACATTCTGTGATCACATAAAATATGTGATGCAAATGTGACCTGAATATGATCGTGTAAACTGACCTTTACACAAGTTAAGTAAAGTCACATGATTGTAAAGCCCCACAAAGGACGCCCATAACGGAACTTCAGATCGCATTTCATCAGAAAAAACCGCAATTACAATACCATCTCAAATTTGTATCTCATAGTGCAAGTGACGCCCAAGCATATGATACCTAGGTTTATGATCGGTGAATGACGACTCTATTCGTGCCAGTAACACTAGACTTCAATATCTGGCGCAGTTTTCTTTTAAAATCTCAAATCTGCAACTACCGTTTGTTAAAGGACTATCTTCGCCATAGAATTATAACTATTTGTATACTGAATACATTACAAATATAGAATCAGATCAGCTATGTTAGGTTTCTGAATAAAGTTTCTGAAGCGTGTTACCAAGAAACATGCGAAAAGAAACACCAATATGGCAGTGCTAGGGAAAGGCTCAATTGCCTATAGCTAAGCTTTAAAAGGGAAAGGGAAGAGGGATGAGGAAGAGAGGGGGGAAAGATCAAGTTTTTTGATTTACTGATTTTTGAATAAAGACAGGTTGTAAGAGTCTGGGCATTAGGAAGATGGTAGAGCATTTCAAAGTTTATAAAATCTAGAGAGAAAAAAGGGTTGTGGGATTGAGGCACCTCTTTGATCTCCTGAGAGCAATGATCTTTCAAGAACTTCCTTTGAGGAAGTTCTCCCAGCCCAGGGGTTATTCTAATGTGGTTTTGTTACTATTTTGTGGTATTTTAAACATATTTTGTAGAGTTGTGATTTCAATATTGTGGTGTTGTAAAAAATCGACCGTCTGGAATAGTTTTTTTGCAAAATGTAGGAATCGATCAGTAAAACAAAAAGGAATTTTGCTTTCCAACACCAAATCAAGAAAAAAAGACTGACTTTTCTCTTTCTCTGATTGTTTTTGCTTTCTCTCTTTCGATTCCAGTCATTCAATGATACCCGGACGAGCGTCCGGGTATGCCAGTTTTCAACTACTGGCATATTAAAATACACATAAGTTTCAAATTCTGTGTGGCAAAAACGATCTTGCAGTTTCATTTTTAACTCCTCATTTTTTCTTCTTCATTTAAAGTTGGTACAATTTTAGCTATGCAATTTAGCTACTCAAGCTAAATAAAACCAACTAACTTAAATCTCCAACGCTAAATATAATGTAAATCAAATATAACCGGCCTTGCTAAAGTATCCCTTGCAAAGATTGAAAGTACAATTAAACGATGTTAATTCTGAGATTTTTTCCTTGAATATTTGTAAATTAGTGGAGTACTTTATCTCATTTGGAACTGAGTTCCATATTTGGCTATACATCCGTATGATACGGTAAAATACATATATTTTGTAATGTGGCTCCGCTTTTTTGAATTGGGAGTTTCTTAAGATGGGCATTCATTTATGGAAAATATTTCATCCATAAAAGGTGAAATCAATCCGTTAAATGTTTTGTAAATTTCTATCGCAAGATATTGTAAATTTTTCTTATGAAAAGTTATTGTTTTATTCTTTATTAAAAGTTGTTCAAAAGTTGATTCATAATCATCATGAGCTATTCTCAGTGCTCTTTCATGAATCAGGTTTATCTGGCTATTACTTTTCCTACTGCAAAACATCCAAATAAGAGGACAGTAATTAAGATATAATAATATGAACGTTTTCATTAAAAGAATTCGCTTAGATTCGACCATATACGAAGCAATCCTGGTTAGAGCATTTACCTTTTTCCCGGCTTCTTTACAAAATACTCTAATATGTTCTTCTAATCTAAGTTGGTGGTCTAGTGTTACTCCCTACTTTGTTTAACATTCTTACTTTCTATTATAGTAGAACCATTTATTTGAATTTTAGATTCCTCTGAATTGGATCAATTGGCTTTAAATGTTATAAGTATGCTTTTATCACTATTGAGCACCTAAAAGTTTTCATAAAACCATTCATTAAGAAAAGCTGCTTCCGATTCTAAAACGTCAGTTAGTTCGTTCATATCAGTACTTGACAGCCAAATTATATTATCATCTGCATAGTTACATAAGTTGCTTTTGTTCAAATGCAGAAAAATATCGTTTATGAAAATATTGAAAAGCAACGGGCCTAAGATTGATCCTTGAGAAACTCCTTGCTTTGTTTCCATCCAATCACAAACATCTGATCTTATATTTACTAGTTGTACTCCTTTATCTAGATAACTATACATAAATTCCATTGCGTTGTTGCTGAAGCCATAAGATTTCAATTTGGCTAGTAGAAGTATACAGGGCCGCGGAGAGGATTTCTGGGCCCCGGGTCAAAACAAAAGAAAAAAGCAAGGCACACTGGAGGCGACCCTTTTAAGAGGTCCGGGGAAATGTTTGAGACGATGGTTGCTAAAATTGCGGCCATTTTGGTTGCTTAAATTGCGATGGTGGCTATTACTTCTTTATTATTTTCAATATAGTTGAAGTATGACTGATATTCTATCGTCACAATGCATGCGTATTTCTATAAAATATAAAATATGTGATTCTTTACATGATTCAAAAATCTTAGGAAATGAAAAACGTTTAAATACTAAATTTGATCAAAACGGACACGCTGCACCAAATATATTTTCACTATTCAAATAATTTGAAAAACTTTACATCTAGCAATCAGAATGGAACCCTTAAATGTCAATAAAAACCTAGTTGATTTGATCTTGGAAGAAGCTCGTTTAGACGAGGGGCTAGATGTCTCAAAAAATTTAAGACCAACTGAAATCGGTCAAGTTTGTCTCTGTCTACAAGTGAAACCAGGAAAAGGCCTTTGGTAAAATTCAAGATAATGTCGGCATTGTTATTATTGATAGTGTTACAGCAAAGATGATCAGGTGATTCACGTCAATTGGCGAGATATGGGAGGGGTTCAGTATTCTTTGTTTATACACAAGGTTGAAGGAAGATGACCTAGCAAAAAAGAGCAAAATTCTGGGCAGCAAAAAGGGATGACATATCTCCTAACATCACCGGGTAGTCACATTTTTTAAGGAGCTTCAACCATTGCAGCTGTTGAACAAGCTTAAGCATTTGAATTTGCAACGCTTATTTCCCAATGTTTTCATTGCATTAAGGTTGTTTCTGACTTTGCTTGCTAGTGTTGTCCAAAGAAACTGAAATTGTCCAAAGAAACTGAAATTTCCAAAAAATTTACTATAGCTCCATAATCGACCCTTTTACAGATGTAAAGACTTGGAAATTGTTTTGTTAACTAACTAGAAAATTACCTAAAGCTACTAGCTCTGTTTGACAAACATAATGGGGTTTTAATACTGTTGCTGCTTTTAACTCATTTCATTTAAAGGTTTTTTTCTATTATTGACAAGTTTTGATAATGGAGACGCTGAATTGCTAAGTTATTATCTATGGGCCCCTAAAGTCATGGGCCCCCGGGTCACTGACCCTCCTGACCCCCCTCTCCTCAGCACTGGAAGTATAAGGGGGTGAAAAATCAAATGTTTTTGATAAATCCAAAATAACTGCACCAGCCACATCTTTTTTATCTAGGCACTTTTTCAGGCCTTCAATAAGTCGCAATAAAGCGTGTTCTGTGCTATAACCTTTTCTGAATTCACAAAGCAAAGGGAGCAGTTTAACACTGATGTAATTGTAGATTTGATTGAACATCACTCTCTCATGGTGCGATGATGATATTCAACAGTGATCAACCTTTGTCTTATCGCAGTAAAGACCCTTCTGGTGTTAAGGGTCCTTTTTAATATGAGTACTAAAGGGTCCTGGGTCTTAGGGCTTTGTTTTTACGGTATGCCGTACAACTAGTAGGGTCGTAAAATATTCGCAAGGGAATGCTGTTGGCTATGAAATGCTCTTCGTATTTGTTCTTGTCACGCAATGGCAGGTAGCGTCTTGCACAAGCAAAGTAATTGACACTGTCAAGAAGATTTTCAATGGTGCTGTCGTGAAGGGCATTCAGTAAATAAGTGCAGGATTAATCACATGCTGCAAAACAATAAGATGGTGTAGACGCAACACGATATGGTAGTCTCTATAACATTCAACTGTGGGCTCGAAGTTCAAATACTGTTTCATTTCAAGCATCTAAAAAGGAGTCCACAAAAAAGCGTCACTTTTATTTGACGCAACAAAACACATATCTAGGAGCATCATATTTTCAATTCTTCAAAACAGGGGTGTTCTGTCAGGGGATTGATCCCCCTTTGTTAATGCCGATAAGTAGCCAATTTCTACTTTTGCTATTGTTTTTTAGGAAAATTTCCCGCAAGGGCCCCCTTGTTTTGATAGCTCTACATCTCTGTCTTGGTCGCAAGAAGAAATAATTTGTGATCGATTGCGGCAAAAGTTCTTGGTTAGGAAAACAGAGCCCGTTCCACCGAGAAACGGTATCATGGTATCAACTGAACGATGACTTGCAAACCCTTATGAAAGAGGGAAATTCCGTTTATTACAAAGTGGTGCAATAAAACATACCCTTCTCTAAAAAACATTGCAGATTTGAATGAATTTACGAAAAATCTCTTACCTAGAATCGAGGAAGCGCAGCAACACAAGATGAAACCCAGTACAAAGATTCGCGATACATTCATCTTGGGAGCTCCTTCTTTTGGCGAAGATCAAAAACGATTTGCTGACCCTATGTAAGGTTTAAACAAGTCGGTAGAATCCAGCGGGAACTTTGTTGCTAGTGATTTCAACGGCCATTCACAATAGAGCAAGAAACCGCTCCTGTTTACAAAGCCTCCCAAAGTAAGGAAGGCATGCGGGAAATACTAGCTCCTTGTGTCACGTGCTTCCGCTTTTGACAGATGCCAGCGATGCCAGTCAACGATCCTTGTGTGCACTTCCCTGAGAAGACAGTCTAGGGCAGCCGCTCTTAAACTCCGGCCCGCTGCAAAATTTCATCCGGCCGCTGAATGCCTTTTACCTCGAAAATATTTTTTTGCTAACATTTTCAAAATTTGGAATTCGATTTATCTTTGGTTCTCTTTTGTCCCCTCTGATATTTTTTTTTGTAGTAAACTTTAAATGCGTTTCATGGACAGCTATTAGTCCAAAAGGGAGTACCTAAATACAGTAGGAAGTGCTTTATTTAATCATTTTATCGTTTTATAGCGTTTCCCTTTTTATATCAACAGGTAAATCTATGGAATAGTAGTGTACACTCTTTTTTCTTAGAGAGAAAAAGCTAGCAATAGCACTGCCTACACCCTCTTAATTTAAGAACAAATTAAAAACAATCCAGCCTCAGGTTTTCGAAAAAATTCAGAACCGTCAGCCTGAACTTGAATTTACTGGTTCTTATAAAAAAGAGTGTACAAGGCTGCGTTTACACGGGGCCGGCCGAATATTTGGTCGGTCAAATATTTGGTCACTTAGGCCTTGCGTTTACACGGGGACGGCTAAACGACCTCAAATTAGGTCACTTAGGCGTGCAAATATTCGGCCACCTAGGCTGCGTTTACACGGGGCCGGCCGAATATTTGGTCGGCCAAAAATTTGGCCTACTTTTGAAGCCGGCCACAAATGAGGTCACTAAGGCGTTGCGTTTACGCGGGGCTGCTCAAGTGACCTAATTCTTATGACTTATGCAATGTGTCAAAAACTTGAAGCCAAAAATCATTGTGAACAAAGAGCTAACAAAACAACTTCTCTCATTCTCTGTTCTCGTGTGCTCTCTTCGCAAAATTCTGTTTGAAGAGGATGGCTGACATAACTGCTATCAATGATTGGAAATTTGCGATGTTTGCTATGCTTTTTATTTTTTAATTTCAAAATGAGTCTTTCGACGAAAGTCGTTCATATTTTCAGAAAAGCACAAGCTACAAACGCAAAATATAACCAGTGACTCTAGCCAACAACAATACATTAATTTTGGCCCCAAAATTTCAATTTCCCATTTTGTATTTGCCTCCGTAGGACGCATCGACACCCTCTTTTTGGTACCGTGCAAATATTTGGCCGGCCATAACCGTTTACACGAGGCCGCTCGCGAATTCGGCCGGCCAAGTTTCAAGAAGGACGCTTTCCTAGTTGGCCGAATATTTGCGCGCCTAAGTGACCTAATTTGAGGTCGTTTAGCCGGCCCCGTGTAAACGCAAGGCCTAAGTGACCAAATATTTGACCGACCAAATATTCGGCCGGCCCCGTGTAAACGCAGCCCTAGGAAAGCGTCCTTCTTGAAACTTGGCCGGCCGAATTCGCGAACGGCCTCGTGTAAATATTTGCACGGTACCAAAAAGAAAGTGTTGATACGTGCTACGGAGGCAAACACAAAATGGGAAATTGAAATTTGCGTTTGTAGCTTGTGCTTTTCTGAAAATATGAACGACTTTCGTCGAAAGACTCATTTTGAAATTAAAAAATAAAAAGCATAGCAAACATCGCAAATTTCCAATCATTGATAGCAGTTATGTCAGCCATCCTCTTTAAACATAATTTTGTGAAGAGAGCCCAGGAGAACAGAGAATGAAAGAAGTTGTTTTGTTAGCTCTTTGTTAACAATGATTTTTGGCTTCAAGTTTTTGACACATTGCTCAAGTCATAAGAATTAGGTCACTTGAGCGGCCCCGTGTAAACGCAACGCCTAAGTGACCTCATTTGTGGCCGGCTTCAAAAGCAGGTCAAATTTTTGGCCGATCAAATATTCGGCCGGCCCCGTGTAAACGCAGCCTAAGGAACACCGCAACGCGACGAGAATAAACAACAACAAACACACAAATCAGTATCGATTTTTTGCCGCAAGATTTCCCGGAGTCCGTCGAGCAGCCTGCTTGTCACACAAAACTATGGGACCTAGTTAAGAAAACTTTAAGAAAATTACCTTGAATTTTCTCCCTTTAAAATCTATGTGAGGTGTTGTTTCTGGTCATTCCTATATTAATATTTTTCTTGGCGCCAACCATGGTGGCGGCCTTGACTAAATACATGCACAAACATAAGATTTTGGCCTTTCTTTAAAATACGCTGTAAAAATAGCAAAGAACGATCTTCTGATTCAGCCTGGTACAAGAAACATAAAGTTACAAACCTTTGTGAAAACTATTTTTTGGGTTTATGCGAAGGTAGATAAGATAGGCAGGCACGAAATAAAAGGCCTGTCTATCTTATCACTAACTTAGCCTGGTAAATGAGATCCGAGTTTAATTTTGAGCAGCCTACACAAGGTATGTAAAAGTTGAAAACCAACTGGCCCCTGAAGAAAATCTATATGTTTTTCTGGCCCGGCACATAAGATAATTGAGAACCCCTGGTCTAGGGGAAAGTTCTGGATTTGACCCCAATAAAATTTATGAATAGCTAAAAAACCCCTAAAAAGGAACCGAAAATGAACTTTCAAATGCAAGAAAAAGAGGGACATGACGAATCATGACAGGTATCAAGTTTTGCTGGATGTCATATTGATAGGAGAGCGTTCCCTAACCTTAGGGGACCTGTGATCCGTTAATAGTAAAAAAAATTCTTGACGTGTATGACACGAAGTTAATCGGATTATCCTACCTTGATTCCCCAGTTTAGCCCAAAAAGAACTTAGCAAAACTTCAGAGAACCTCATAAATAAAGAATGTCATATGTTTCTTTGGCAGTGGCGAAGCCAGGTTTGGTGGGACGGTCAGGCTCAGAAACATTATGCCACGCCCTTTTTGACCACGCCCAATGATAAAACACCTACTTCTAGTTTGTTAAAATTTACTCATGGTGGAACAATTTTCACGGATTATTCATGGTGGAACAAGGGAATCGGAACAATTTTCCAACAAATTTAGCTCATTTTGTAGGCTATCAGCAGTAAGCGATGGTAAAAGAACTCTGTAGAAAGTTTAATTTTCATATGGTAATGTCAACCAAAAGTAAGTAGAATTTACAGAATGACTGGCTTCTGATTATTGGCTAGTACAGCAATTTTGAATTTTTTTAGAATAAATGCAAGAAAATCACACAGAAATGATTTTCTTATTTTCATTACGCTTCCCCCTGGCTCTCAACAAGTACACAAAAGATGCCTTTTGTCTGTGATGATTCGTTAGTCAACAACATACTATTCACACTGTTTAAGTTGATATTTCCACACATTAACATAAATCAACAAAATATATGTTATTGTGAACTGCAGTGTAATAACACACTTTCGCTCCGCGTTAAACATGATCAGCCTATCAAGAAGGTCCAAACAACGTTAGAAAATCGATGCTTTGATTGAGCGGCAAATTTCACCGTGATAAGCCTGACAGGTAGCAAATATATCAACAAAGTTCCTTTCCACACGACTGGTGTTCTTTTTGAGGGCCAGCAAAACACAGTCGTTAGTGGCATTATCGTAGCATGCAACATGGGCCTATCCTCCTTAATAAATCTATCTTATATACAATCATATAATGTCTTTTCCTTTCTTTAGTTTGTAGCACCGTTGTATTTAATTTTAGCGTCGTATTTTTTTAATTGTATTGTAGTTGTGTAGAATTGAATGTAGGATGTATTGATAATTACCTATATGAAACTTGAAACCTGATTGATAGCCTAACATCAGAAGGTTTCACAGACAAATGAGCGAAAATAACTTGCACTGGAAATGCTTCCATGCCTTGACTTCCCTCTTTGCAAATTACAGTAAAAGTGTCGCAAAATTGAACCACGCTTCGCCTCAGATTTGTGAGCCATAACAACTTTTTGACAAAATGTGCATTGAAGGGAATTCCTAAACAAGGTCAGGCCATTTCGAATGAGCCTGACCAAATTTATATTTCTCACCGATCTAAAAAAAAGACTGGATCGAGCTTCTCCAGCCCAGCGTTGATTCCACATCCGTCTTGCAGCATCCATCTTGAGACCTCGCTGTGTTGTATGAGACTAGAGAGCAATCATGTTGGTTTCAGTTCAACTTGCTTTTTCATAGCAAAATTTAAAGTAACCGTTGAAACAAAAACTTGCATCATTCGTAAGTGACATTAAAAATTTTTGCCAAAGTACTAAGCTTATGTAACAAAGAATTCACTGTTCACTTATTTTCCTAGGCCTGTTTATATCTTCTAGAATTTAATGGTTAATGCACAACTTAAGGCACAGCACTGTGTGTGCACCTTTTTAACAAATGGAAGCCCAAAGCTTTAGGCGCGAGAGGTCTCAAGATGGAGAGGCTCGATCAGCTTCATCGTGTTGATGTAGGAGAACAATAGGTTGTTCGATCCAATCTTTTCTTCAGGTCAATGTTATTTCTGCCAAACACACAAGATTGTATCCCTAGCCAATGAAGTAAGACTCTTGACTGTTTTCAAGACAGAGGCAAGAATTATTACCCTCGAACTTATTGTTTCCTGAACGATTGGTCAGGCCTTTCCGAAATACCCTGACCAAAATGTCAGAAACAATCTGTTCGCGTGAAACTTCTGGCCAATCACCTAGCTCCATTGGGGGAAACTACACTCTTTTTTTTTATAAGAACAATTTTATAAGAATACGAGCCTCAAAATGGGTCAAAATTTAAGAACAAATTAAGAACAATCCAGCCTCAGATTTTCTGAAAAATTAAGAACAATCAGCCAGAACTCAAATTTACTGGTTCTTACAAAAAAAGAGTGTATGATGTTAGTCAGGCGAATTTCTGGAAGCCTGACCTTGATCATAATCATAATCAGCAGTGAACCACTGCTCCATAAATAAATGCGCTCCACCGCAGAATAGCGAATATCTGAAGATGATAGAGGGGGACGTAGAGAAGGGATATTTTCTTTCTTTTAGTTATTTTTTCATTATGGGAAAAACATATCACTGAAGATTGTTGGTGAGTCTGCAAAAGACCAGCCTGCCCTTTGGCTTTGCCACTGTTTTTTGGTTTTCCAAAAGATCCGACTTTCTGTGGGTAAAGTTCAGGATTTGAAGGGTTTATCAACAGTTAGCAACGAAAATACCGAGGGGTGTCACTCTCTGCAAAATTCATATGGGACTTCAAAACAATCGGATTTCTAAGGATTTTTCGAGGATTTTTCTCGAAAACAAAAGGAGTTTTTGCCAAACGTGTTTGGGATTTTCAGGTGGTGATATGCCCCTTGGAAAATAGGTTCTGTTGTGCCTCCCTGCCCCCTCTCGACGGGCCTGGGGTTGTAGCAACAGCATGAGAACATTTTTCTGAATCAATCTTATGGTACTGAATGAAGAGAAATACAAACTCGTAACCTTTCTAGTTAATCATTTTAAATCACAAACAGTTGAAGTAAAAGTCAATGAAACCATTATAAACGAATGTAAGTAAAAAGGTAAGCGCTCTTGTAAGAATTTCCTCTCATACGAGTGAATTCAAACGAATACCAATGTTGAAATCATTTGTCATATCATATTTCAATTACTGTCCCCTTATTTTAACATTTTGTAGTAGGAAAATTAGCAGCAAAATCAAGAGGATACACGAAAGAGCCCTTAGAACAGCGTAACTCTTTCATTACTGGAAAAAGCAAAGCAACTATACCTCTGCAATAGCTTGCCACAAAACATGAAATGGTGTAAATCAAATCTTTATGTTGGAAACATTTTCGCCCATTGAATGTATGTATACCGTAAATCCTCGAATTAGCCCCCTGGGGGCTTATTTATTTTTGATATTTTTGGATGGGGCTTATTCGAGGGAGGCTTATATAAGGAGGGGGCTTATAAAATTATTGTAGACATTAAGAAAACATTATTAAAAGACCTCGTTTATTTTAGTAGAAATTTCTTTATGAGCATTTAATTAGTTACTACCAAAAGTATGAATTTGTTGTGGTAATTCAATAAAACGCCATAGGCAACCTCAGGTGGCAAAAATCATCGAATTGAGGAGTCCAATTTGAGAATTTACGGTAACAGTGGGGGCTTATTCGAGGAGGGGGACCTTATTGACAATTTGTAGTTCTAGGGTGGGGGCTTCGGGGAGGGGGGGAATTCGAGGATATACGGTAACTTAATATTGCAAAATTTAAAAGCTTAGAGCCAAATTATAAAATTTACGGATTTGATACTGACTCGTAATGATGGGGTGAAATTTGGAACAATGTCCCAAATGGAATGAAAAATGCTAAATCTTTGGCAGTTTTCACTATGATAAAACATGAATTATAAAAAAAAACCTTCACTGAATTAAAATGCATCTCTGACCTGTGCATAAGTAACGTCGAATTCGTCGATTTAGCACAATATCGTAAATTACCTTGTTATTTTGTTAATCATTTTTATCTAGCTATATTGTTTAGCTTAGTTGTTGGTTTTAATTAGCCTTTTTAAGCCAAATATGATGTTCAGCAAAGTTTGGACGAACGACTCTGGCACCAAGGGTAACATTCTCAGCGTTTGTTTCAACAAAATATCAAAACAATGTTTGGTTCGGGCAAGTGCAGTAGAAATGCTTTATGCGGCACCACCTTGGGCGTCTCCCAATTTACAACCAATTATAATGGACTTGGGTGGTATTATGACAAGCACCAATATGTAAGGAAGAACAGGATATAATAAAAGTCACAATAATGACCTCATTCGCTTTTCCTTATCAGAAAACAACGCATTTACAACACAAAACAGTTTCATTCGAATACTACAACAAATCAGGCTTTATAGTATTTAGCCAGTATCCTCGAAACAGGCTTATTCAGGTAACCAAGTCACAACCCTTTTGCCTCAGCAAGGCAACTTCAAATAACTTCTGTCCGAAGGGCGGAGAGATGTTTTATGTTAAATGTAATATATCAGTGTTTTTCATAGAGAGAGATACTGCGCTGAAATATGCTTTCTCCTATAATGGGCATCGGGAACACAACAGAACTTTGTCCATCTATCGATCGACTTTGCCCTCGTCTTTCCTACCGCCCCGGCGTGCCTTATCTCCTCTTCCACGTCCTCCACCGCCGCGGCCACCACCACGTCCACCGCCACGTCCACCACCTCGCGCTGAAAATTAAGAGCAAAAAATGAGCAAGTACAATTAGGAAAGTGAATATCTGTCATTTGTTGCAGGAAACAAGTCGCAGAAAAGTTTGCAACTAGAAAAATAAAGATTCAATTAAGATCGAAGATTTGGAAAATTTCAATTTCTCTATTTAATTGGACGTGGAAAGTAGGAAAATGCCATATGTAAAGCTGAGAAGTAGAGCATGTTTTTCTATAAATGAGTGTTTACACAAATATATCAAGGAAGCTGCATCCTGTTTCTAAACTTTGTTCTCCAAGATCTGTAATAGCTACATATAAAGTTGCTTTGGCAATCAGCATTTTACTCCACACCTCCCCAGCCCGCTCATTATAACTTGGCACCGGAAATCTAAACATCTTTTATAAACTGAAAATCTTTCATTGTGGTGGTAGATTTTTCCTGCAGGATACACGTACAAGGGCAGGTAGTGAGAGAAAACATAGGAGTTTAAGAGAAATATTTTAGATCTGTTCCAAAAAATTGAATTTATTATGCCCATCTGCAGGCTTAATCTGCTTAGATGCTGCAATTTGGATTCTTCTGCCCTTTGCTTGGTTGATGAAGAAGTATTCCAGCCAATTTTTGAATGACTCTGCATCAAGTATGAATTTTCTATTATACCATTAGCTATTAACTGTCCAAACGGTCTGAGAAAGCTCTATCAAAATGTCCTTCGAATTTCAGCAATCATTAAGCTTCCTGACTAAAACCGAGGGGCAATTCACTCTTGCAAATAGCGTACGAGATTTTCCCTAAAACAAAAGGATTTCTAGGGATTTTTAGATAAAACAATAGGATTTTTACAAAAGGTGTACAAGATTTTCTTGGAGTGATTTGCCCCTCGACTAAAACTACTCTGACAGATAAAAAGCAAATTCAACTCAGAGGATAAAAGTATACGCCGAGCGCTATGGCAGATATTAACTAACATAGTACGTATAACGAATTATTTGTTTCGTATAACAAACCATCATATGGATCTTTATCTCTTGAGCTAAACACAGAACAAATAGCTAAGCCTAATTTTAGACGGAGACGTGCCCTTTTTTGTTCAAAATTTGGACCAATAATTCCGCACATTTCTGAAAATACGTGACCAAAAATTCCGCAAATTTTATGAAAAATACAACCATGATTCCGCAAGGCTAATAACATTTTTAAAGCACAGCAAAATCATCCAACAAATTTTAATGTTCTTTGCCCCAAAATCGAAATCAACAAAATGTTAACATACGGATTTAAAGTAACCAAGTTATTGGCATAAATATAAACGTCGGCAGAGGGAGATGAGATCAATTCAGTTTATTGTTTACAGTAAACACGAAAAAACTGAGCATGTAACATTATAGGCTGATAAAATCTTAGAAGGATGCAGGCCGAATCTTGTGGCCGAATGAGGCATTCGTCGATATGGAGGTAGCGAAAATGCAGTGCAAGTACAGCACAATTAATAACTGCCAATCGGTTCGCACTATTATACACTCGTATGCTTAATGAAACAACTGTAAATAACACAACAAACTACAACAAACAAACCTTGTGACTTTGATCTCTCCTGGATATCTTCTTTTACCAAATCAATTACCTGTTACAAATAAAAAACAACAGCAGTTGCATTGACTGTAAAAATAACTTACACTAGACTCTAAACACTCTAGAACATCCTCTCCCCGCGGCCATTGATCTTTTTTAAACATAACATACACCTTTGAAAGGTAATCTTAAGGTCGAAAAATAGCAATAACTGACGATGCAAAACATTTTGCGTGATTTCACAAATTTCTAGACACACTTACCAAACCGAATTGCACAATTTACAAACTATCAGGGCCGCGGAGAGGATTTGTGGACCCGGGTCAGAACGAAGCATAGTTAACAAGGCAAGCCGGAGGCAAATATTTTTGAGGTAGTCCGGGGGTATGCTCCCCCTGAATTTTTTAAACTTTGGCCTACTAAAAATTGTTCTAATGGCTTTATTTTACGACTGACGATACAATTTAAACAACATATATATATAAACACAGTATGCATTAACATAATAGCTTTGTAGCCAGAAAATTGAAAAATTAAATTTTTTAACTTTTACAAAGTTTTGAAATTGATCAAGACGAACGCATTGTTTCAAATATCTTTTAAAACTTGATGTCAAAAACTTGACTGTCAAATTT
The DNA here is from genome assembly GCF_057945365.1 of Rhopilema esculentum. Classification (NCBI taxonomy): domain Eukaryota; kingdom Metazoa; phylum Cnidaria; class Scyphozoa; order Rhizostomeae; family Rhizostomatidae; genus Rhopilema; species Rhopilema esculentum. The sequence continues at coordinate 744,984 of NW_028300838.1, forward strand.
TCTGATCTAGCAATTGGAATTTTGGAAATATCCTTAGCCAAAAACAATAGAGAAACACCCACGTCAAAGGATGGTATGCTTCAATGAGACAGAACTTCCCAAAATGCAGCAAATTTTGCAAGATGAGGGAGGCTGCAGCCCTCCCAGCCCTTATCACATACAGCAAATGAACTCACCTCATCTGGAATTCTCATGTATTTTATTGTACTGCCACGTACATAGCATTCAGGCATCCTCCAAAACTGTTCACCATCCTTAAGAGAAAGGAAGTTATCAAAGACAGTAATCTAGTTTGTTGAATAAAGCTGCAAGTTCATTTGTGTTTAGAAAACTATCGCCAGATGAAGGAATATGAGATTACAGATGGGTTGAAGGTTTGAAGGCTTGAGCCCTAAAAGGGTAATATTTGGCCTACCAAATTACTCTATAGAAAACAGAATCCAACAATAAAATTTTAATGCTAAACTTCAAGTTTAAAATTTTTTGAAACATACCCTTGATGTACAAATAACTTCTCGCAGATTGATATTCATCCAGTTGTCACATGCTACAAGATGTCCATTGTATGTTTCTCCATTTTTCAACTCAACAAGCTACAAAAGTATAAAGTAAAAGTACAAAAGTATAAAGTTATCCATCTAGCAGTTTTGGCCTATTTCAATCCACAACTGGGTATATATATTTCCTAGCGTAGAGTTTTCAATCTATGTTAAGATGTTTCAAACTCTGAAGAGTGTCAGACGAAAAGCTTTAGCTTATTCAAAAGTTTGCTTTTTTCAAAGCCATTTTCAAGTTTTGTATCACCAAAATATTGTCTAATAGCATAAGTGAATGTTGGCTAGATTTTAAGAACACAATTATCAAAATGAAAAACCTTATAAGTAAGTAACATATAAATTTTCGTAAAATTTTACAAATCACTATATAATTACTAGATAACAATATTCAGTAAACAGTCACTTTTAGTAAAAAATAACTGTAAATAATATAAAAATGTAGCTTACCATTGGATGGTTATGGGCCTTTTTCAACAATGAGATTGGGAGCTGTTTTGGAAAAATATATTTAATTAGTCAAGAAAAACAGTAAAGCAAATTAACTTGTGCTAAGTGAGTTACACTAGAATGGATTCCTTAAACAAAATATGTTTATAGCACTGCTACTAGGCTATCAAGGCTCGGTTAGGAGTTTAGCTAAGCCCAAAAAAGAAGTTATCTGTTGTCATCTTAGAAGCATTAAAAGGAGCCTGGCAGTTCCAGATAACCACAAGGTCAATCAGCTATAGCTTTAATATAGTCTCTAAAAACATATATAATTATTTGCAATTATGCTTTAAAACATTGAGCAGAAGAGGATTCAGCTCCCTTGACACTTACAATACCATTAGCTTATTTAAATGGTTTGGCGGATAGTGTTATGCTAAAGGCAGTGTGTCACACTGTTTATTGCCTTTTGTTTGTTGAATTTTGAAGGTCTTTGAATTTGGAGAAGCATGACAAATTAGTAGCGCAGCTTTGGCTTACTGGTTTTGAGTTTCTAGATTTTCTTTACTTCATTGGATACATCCTTTTTTAAATAATGGGCTGACAATAGCAATTACTCTATTTAGGAATCAAAAGCATTTTATGCTTTGCAGTAATAAAATTCCTTTCATTACTTTATATATATAAAAAATATTCTCTTCTGGGTACTTAACAGTCAACTCAACAGTACCATATATTTGAACTTTTTCTGTACATATCAAATAAGATTGCTGTCAATTAAAGTGTTCTTTCAACTGTATAGGGTATCTTAAAACTTTCCTTCTGTTACTTTTTTGGTGCTTTTTCCTTCCATTACTTTATTATCTTTTAATATTTGTAGCTGTTTTAGAATTATTCACTCCTCATTCTATAAAAGATGTTGTCATACAATATAAGGGTAGTCATTTCGCAAAAATTTTGGAATGCCACAATGATTTCAGTGCTCTGTACCATGTGGCCCTGGCCTTTTAAAGTTTATGTGCATGATTTCGAAAGGTTTGCATGATTTTACTTAATTTTCATGTCTCAGAACTGGTAAATAAATTGGGAAATTCAGAAGGGTGATACTTGTCTCATATGGTATTATGATAAACTGATCAAGATATTGTTTTGAAGGCTTTAGTACATTTCTTGCAAATATTAACACTGTAACGGTTCCAAGTATTCTTAAGTATTTTAAGATTTCTTAAGTATTTAAAGATTTTTGACAGCCCTGAAAAACTGTACTGTTAACTAAGGCTTGCACAGATTGTTGAGGGAGTTCAATTTCTACCTACAATAATGTATGTTAAGATGTGCAAGGCATGCTGACCTTTGTTAACCTTTCTATCTGATGTTACTCCTTCTTTCATCAAAGTTTTTCGGATAAAGTTTGATTTACACAGTATCAGATCATTTAATATTTGTCATAGTTGTTGGGTTAAAGAAAAAATTCTGAAGTTGTTCACATCTGTTAAGATGCATCCTTCCGTTACTTTATTCCTATTTCTTCTGTTACTTTATGTGCATGCTACAAACTCTTTACTGGTAACTTTCTTTGTTTCTGACATTGAAATTTTGCCAATGATTTATAAAGAAGGATCCTGTAGCATCTTTCATAAACAGCCTAACACTAGCTATGCTGCAGCATTGAGATAGAATTTACAATTTTCCATAAAGATTTTATTCTAGGAAATCTATCCCTCCTTCTGTTACCAAATAAATAACCTGTATCCAATTCAAGTGCCATTGACCTTTTTGCTTCAAAATTTGCATACTTGTATATTTGTACCTTATGTACATTATCATAAAGCTGTGTTGCTATTCCTTGTTTTATTACATTTTTATAGCATTAAATATTCCGTCCGTTACTTTATTTAGCCTTTTGAAATATCCCCAAAGATGGTTTGAAAGAGGGTTTTACACCCAGGGAAATTCTTTTTGAACACACCCTTAAGAATTTGATAAAACACCCCACTTTGCAAATGTGTTTGAAATCAGCTATGGTGTCTTAATGTGGCAAAACAGAAGAACACGATAACTGGGCTGCAATTTTCCACAGAGTCATGCTGCTAAGTGCCAAAGAAAGCATGCCATATATATTGATACATTGTTCTCTCGTGGAGTGCAACAAAACAGGGATTTCAGACATACCAGGGACCCATTAAAGAGATTTCGGTGAAAATGGACGCATTTTCAAGAAGAGCCAAGAAGTGTCAAGAGTTCCCCTCGAGTCAAAGCTCAAGGGAAAGTATCCTATTTATGTTGATATAGCAGGCAGGTCTGAAGAGATGTTTGCTAAGTTGAAACATACCACCATTCTCGATCAGCTCTAAGGCTCCAAAAATTATTCAATTTGAAAGATGGATAGTCTTTTTCCTCGTACTGATTTTCCCTTTACCCACTGTTCTTGCCTTTACCCGACCTCAATGGCTGGTGTCAGACTGAGGCCAGTTAAAAATGACACCACACATTGTTGTTGTTGCTGTATGAAGAAGAATAATAAGTCAACCGCTGATCAGTGAAGTCAACATACCGGTATTTCTTTGCCCAAGGATCTCTTTAGCTTTACTGGAAATAATCTTTGTAGTAACAGAGAAATGGCATCATCTGAAGAAGTTGTTGACGTGGAAGTTGCGAGGAGAAAAATGAAAGAATGGCGGGAAGAGGGCTATAGAAACAGCGACGAAGTTGTTGAGTTCGGAGAGTGTTTGTTGCTTGAACATGGCAATAAACTCGGGGATGAACTATGGACCATCCATGAGCAGGTTTTTGTTGCTGCACTGGACAGTGGCAGACTAGACTTAGCAACAAGCTGCTTGAGAGCACTGAATAAACAATTTCCAAGGAGTCTTAGGGTAAAGAAGTTGAGAGGCATGAGACTAGAGGCGCTGGAGGACTGGGAAAATGCGAAAAAGATATACGAAAACATATTAGCAGAAGATCCTGCAAACCTTATTGTGAGAAAACGTTGCATAGCAGTCACTAAAGCACAGAATAATCCCTATGAAACAGTAAAAGAGCTGACAGAATATCTTGATGTTTTCATGAGTGACCAAGAAGCATGGATGGAGCTTGCTGATCTCTATATTAGCCTGCAAGAGTATCACAAGGCAGCGTTCTGCCTTGAAGAATTGATTTTGACGCATCCACACAACCATCTCTATCATCAACGCTATGCAGAAATTCACTATACAATTGGCACCAGCGACAGTATAGAGCTGAGTAGAAAGTATTTTGCTCAAGCCTATAAACTAGATCCCAACAACATCAGAGCATTGTATGGCTTATTCTTATGCTTTTCTAGCCAGAATTCAAACATGAAAAGCAATCCTAAATCAAAGAAAAATAATACAAGATATTCTCATTGGGCTGCCCAAGAAATAATTGAGAAGTATAGCACTGAGCGTCATGGTAAATCTGCAGACCAGATGTCTGCATTGGAGCACATGTTTGATTCAATGCAGCTTTCTTTGCCAACAAACATTCCAGAGTAGCAACCAAAATGAATTATGCTGAATGAATTTGGCAATGAAGTTTCATGATTAAAATGCCTATATTTTATTCGGGTATTCTTGTATAGAAATCCACACATGATCTTCTGAAATATGTATGTTTACATTTATTTCAACCAATTAATGTTTAATTCCAATGTCTGTTTTTTTAGTAATATTGTTTTGCTAGAAATAGCATCAGCCAAGAGAATTTATGTCTAATGTATGCTTTAATCATTCATCAAAAGTTTTTTCATGGTGCAAAGAATGTTGAAAATTCTTTGTGAAAAATGATTGATCCCAACCCAACAACAAAATTTTGTTCATTGAAAGTCTCTTGTGCAACTGGCATGCTTTGTGGTTGCTGATTTTTGCAGTAGCAGGGAGAAATTAGCTGTATATTTTATGTTGTTGAATAATAGACACAGGTTTTGAAAATATAGTTGCAGTGAGTGCTGGTTGCACAAGTGCCTTTAAATTTATTTTGATTCCGGATAATAATGAGTTAATAGGATGCCAAAAAACAAGGCAATTCCACTATGCACAAAAAGCTTAAATTGTGGCCATATAGTGAAGCAGAAAATTAAATGAAATTTGGTCTGTTGATAATAATAACAGTTTCCAATATATATCATTCAATAAAAAGCTATGACTTTTAAATAGAATCAATTATGATAATGCAGCAGTAAAGTTACCAATATTTGAACAGTATACATACGTTGAGCAAATATGTTATCATTATATACTAGTACAGGGGAAATTATATTGTACTAAAGTGTTAAAAAAATTCTGGAATGTAGACTTTCCAATACTTTTAAAACGTAGTAAAGATAAACCTACTAAAGCTTGACAATAAATTTGTCTCATAAATAGATAGAGATAATGAAGGACAATTTGGGTCTTCAGTTCACCAAATAATGCAGCTCTTTCTTCAAAGCACGTACGATATCCCCAATGCAGCTTTGCAACATATGTAACTGAAGAACATTAATGGCTCTCACAGTTTTCGGCCTACAGCAGTAAGGACTTGGGTTGTTTGGAAGACTGCCAACACTATATGGAACAAAACTCTGACCAATGATTCTTTTAACCTGAAAAAAATTAGGAACATCTAAATTACCTATCGGCAGGTCTTAAGATTCAAAGTAATTCATTGTCTAATGAAGTAGCATGGCTTGTTTTTCATATGCAAAAGGCAGTTTTCTCATTGGCCAATGCACGAGCTTCAGGAAAAGTTGATTTTTTCCAAACTTTGTGGTCGGAAATTTTTTTGTTTTTTCTTCAATTATTTGGAAGCAAATAAAAGACATTTTGGGTATGTAGAATGCAGATTATGCTTCCTGATAGCTGCAAAATATATAACATGCCTGCTAATAATTTACGTTACAATGCTCTTGATAACAAATTTTTTGATAATAATACCGACCATGCAAATAATTTAAAAGTGGAATGTAAACAAACGATGTTCAAGGCTACGTTTGACATACCTGATTTTTTTAAGTTTTAACCAGTTTTGAAGGTCATGTTCTTATAAAAATTTTTTTGAGACGAGTGCAATGATGCAATCTATGATGCGTTGTCTCGAAATGAGTTGGTTAAAGTACTGTTTGAAATTTTGATAAAAATTAAAAGTTAATCTCTGAAAAATCATGTTAAACATGGTAGAGACGAGCGATGAAAAATCTTAGAAATTAAAAAAAATAGGATTCATGTCGTAGTTATTTCGAGTCAATCATCGTAGTTCTTGTATACTGACTCTCCTTTTTTCAACAGTTTGTCTTGAATGAATATGATATTCAAAAGGATCTTCGAACTACTTTTCCAAACTGCAATACGTACCGTTCTAGTGAACATTGACTCGGCTATATCTCGCAAGTCAAATTCTAAATGCCTCAGCTCTTTTGCAAGATCTTGTTTTCCGCTAGGTAAGCGCGATTCATCGATTTGCATTTGCTGAAGCTCGTTAACCATTGTTTGAATTGTCTCTAATATTTCCCTCGCTCTGTGTTTTGTCTACCGATGGAAAGGTAACTTAATTATCAACATTTCAGTCACTAATTCAGGCATGCAGAAACTCGCTGATTATTGATACATTAGCTTCTATAATTTAAAATATAGCCTGAAAATGGAAATTAATATGGAGTAACAAGTAAAGAATGATAAAAAAGTTGCATCTAACAAAAATATGTAAATTAGAAACAGTAAAAGATGTATAGAGTTAAAAAACTAATAAGAAAAGCATATTAGATCACAGACTGATTAAAAGACGTCGAAATAGCTATGAAACAGTCAGATTTTGATATAAAAATAAGCATTAGTTTTCTAAAATGAACTGCCTTTGAATAAATTATTGAATAAAGGCAGAGCTGTTTTCTTTATGATATATTGACGTTCAAATTCTTCAACTATTTTCTGTCATCATCTTAACTAGAATCCTTTTTAGCCCGATTTGCGCAAAGAAATATAAAACTTACCGACATTTTCTCTTTGATGATCCTATTTCTGCATGTGACAGCTAGATTTTTCTTGATTGAAAGCTTATCTCTTTGAACCCAAATTAAGTGTTCTTGGGCCTAAAATATTTTAAAAAACCAAAATCAAGTGGCTGAAGACACTGAGACTTTTTATCCTGAAATGGAGCATTTGAAGACAGATGCTACTAAATGATCTTACATGCACAAAATATACATATAAATATACTAGATGAAGGAAAATATATTAGATGGAAGAGTTCCTTGATGACGTATAAATCGTGAAACTCGGAGAGGCAATCAACTTGTTCTATACACCAGAAACATGTACGGCTCTGCCTATACGTGATAAAGCACTTAATGCCTCGAATAAGCACCCGGGCGCTTATTTGATTTTTCAGGCTCCAGGGTGGGCGCTAAATCGAGGGAGGCGTTTAATTGAGACGGGCGCTTATTTAAAAGAATTGGAAGTAATTAAAAAAAATGAATGTATTTTTAAATTGAAGCACTTGTTTTCATGTTTTCTTAATAATGATAAATAGAATTCGAATTATCGCCCGTTTCTAAAGGTTGAAGGATGGGCGCTTATTCGAGGGGAGCGCTTATTCAAGGCATTACGGTAATATCGATGTTTTATCGTTTAATGTTTCCTTTGCTGCATCGTTGGTTAATTGCTTCATAAGTGTGAATCTTCAGAACCAAAACATTGGCACAGACCACCCTACACTGTATAGAAAAGCTTGAAGTGTTAGCCCAGGACAGTAAACAAATAATTAAATTAATAAGACATAACTCTTTAACTTAACTAATGATTAATACGTACGTATATTTTGACGATTCGGTCGATATGCTGTTTGATATTAATCAGTTCCTTGCGAACATTGCTCGACGTTTTCACCGTGCCATGCTTGTATGTCTTTGTTCCTTCGACATTAATGAACGCAACACATAAGGTGAGGAGCATAAATTTCCCTTCCATGCTTTCTCTAGAACGCGGCCTTTTGCAACTAAAAATAATGTGTAATTCATTGGAAGTTGTAAAATGAAAATGCCCTTTGATAATTCAGCTGATAGTTTGAAAAAAAAATGAAACGTCGAATTGTAATGACTGAAAAATGGCTCTAATTTTTCCTCAAATAGAATTGGTCTTATTCACAAAATCTCGAAGTTGTATGGACATTTTAAGCATCGTGAAACACATAATTTGCTAAATAGGCAACTGTTCAATGCCGATTAAAGAGCTTGAATTTGATTTTTTCTAAGACGTTTTTAGTAGTGTAACTAGTTTTTCCATAAACAATAATACTTTTTCGTTCTGTAATCTTTCCTGATAAGCAAACTTTATAAATTTAATCATTTAATCTAGCATTCTTAGCTTCGTCTCATTTATTGAAGAAGGTAGGACAACTCAACAATGTGAAAAATTGATTTGAAACAACAAAACCAATTAATGGAAGCTATTTTTTCATGATTTATCCAACAATAAGATTCCAAGTTCTAACATTTCAAAAATCAAGGTTATTTAAAACGGAATCGGCATTTGTAAAGTCATCATTGTACCTTTTTACTGCGTAAACGAAGTTATTTCCCAGGAACTATGGTGTTTGTCTTGAATGCGTTTACCAACAAAAAATGTCTTATTAAAATCAATTTTCTAAAATTTAATCGGCTGACATATTATTAAAATTAAATGAATTCTCAGACTTACATTCTTGATGGCTTCTTGCGTGTCTGCTAAGTCAGTCTTCTCCTCTCACAAATTTTCTAAATTCCTCGTCTAATGATTTGTTTTTATAGTTATTGTAACCGGAAGTTTCTAAATCATCAAATTTTTTCCCGATTTTCATGAATCGATTGTTTACAGGTGGTCGTTTTTATTTCTCAGTTAGACCATCAATTACTCCCTAAATTATGAAATGCCTTGGCGCAGGTTTTAACCCGGGTGCTCTGAAATTTCCCTTCTCAATTTCCCCCTATTCCCCCTCAATTGTCCTAAAGAACATGATTCTCCAAAATTGCCGCTAGCTTCAACAAGGCACTAATCCAAACCAACAAATTAAAGCACTTTTTGCGAGTTTGTATCTCTTAAAGAGAATAACTTAAAACCATAACTGTAGTATCTTTTAAATCGTAGCCAATGCATCGATGATAATCATGTAATGGATACCTTAGAAAATACATCTTTTTAGCTCGATAAGTTTAGCTTTAAATTGATCCTAAGTAGAATGCAGAGCAGAATATTCTTTTAAACATTGCGCCTTTATGATCTGAAGTCAATTTGATACACATTAAAAATATTTTTGTCCTCCCAATAATTAGTTTTTACTGTTTTAACTTTGATGTTAATAATTTTATGAAATTTAATTTTCCATAGTCCAGATAGAATAAGCAACTAGACCTTTAGGTATTTATGCATAAACTTTGCTGTCAGAGATTTAAAAAGCGCAAACTTCTTAAGGTATAAGGTGCTACGTGCAAACATTTATTCGCATTTACAATCAAATTAAATAAGATATGTTACTTAGTGTTAAGCGATATATGAAAAAATAGAACTCAATTATTTAAAAAAGGCTGGGTTTAACGAGAACTGTTGAAAATCAAGGACAATCCAAAATAAATAACAGATTAATAATTGTCGAACCTGAATGAGATCAAATAAAGGAGGGTCTGGTCCTGGTTTTCCGCTAGATTTTCCACATTCCTTATTTCCGCTCGTAATTAGTTTCAAATATATCCCGACAAGCAAAATGGTATTTCCCGATTCCCGAAAAACAAATCGGGAACAACCTCATTAAGAGGAGGTTAATAGGAAATACCTGCCGATTTCTTAGAATGCAAAACAATTCAAATTTCATTTCAGTGTTCAGAACAACAGTAATTCATAAACAAAAAAACCTGGGAACAAAAAGTTATGGAGCCTTTGTTAGTTTTGAAGTGTTCAACTCAAAGGCCATTCACCATGTAATATGCATGCTCTTTTGAAAAGACCGTGACAAAGGACAAAAGAAGAAAAAAAGAGCCTAGAAATGCCTGGCTTACAAATTTGCTTTTGATTTTAGTACAGCACCAATCAAAACGAAAACAAAAAAGTTCTCTACGGATGCATTCCTTGTATAAAAGAATTGTGGTAGTTTGTTCATTGCAGAAAAACTACCTCAGTGTGAATCTAAGCGATTGAAGATTAAGAAAATTCTGCCTCTTACTAACAGGAAAGTTGCTTAAATGGCTTTTTTATGAAAAAGAAAAAGTCTGGTTGATAAAAAATTGACAAGCATGTATTCGATAATCGATACAGTTTTTCATCTTAATCCAAAGGACATTGCATGAAGGTCCAAAATTTTTATAAATATTTCATTTTTTCACGTTTTCACATAATTTTTGAAAGGTTTCCACGTTTTATCTTACTTTGCTTGGGTAGTGTTCCTGTCTTGTTCCTGTCTTATTCCGTCCTTCTACGTTCATATTCCTATGATCTTGTTCCGGTTATGTTCCGTCCTTTTTACCGCCATATTCCGGTCCTGTTCCTATTTTTTTCCGGTCTTGTTTGGATCTTATTCCAGCTTTGTTATGGTGTTGTTGGGGCCTTGTTTCAGCTTTTATCCTGTGACATATTCAGTCCGCATTTTTAACTTTGTTTGTTTGTATGTAAATGGTTACAATTTTCTTACTATTTAGTGCAAGGGCCACAAGGTTGTTATGGTACCTTGCCCTCTGTTGTACCGTCTCATATACACGTTTTTTTATAAGAAACCTAGCTAAAGCTTCACAGGTGAAAGTTTCTTAACTTTAGGGCATTTGTGGACACATTTTACCAGTAAAAGTTTCTTAAAAAATGCTTAATTTGATATTTGAAAAAAACGCATGTATGGAATCAAAAACATCGAAAAACAAGTGAAAAATAAGGTTAGGCTGGAAAATCAATTTGATATAGTTGTATATCTAACGTTAATTGATGAGCATCACATCTACTCTATTGATATCGGCACGAGTAATATAGTCTTCGCTTTTGTCTTGAAACAAAACTCGGTATTACCCAAGCTTCGTGCTGAACCACTTTATTTCACAAGTGTGCCATTTGTCATAAAATGCAGATATTTTGCGTAGGGGATAAAACCATGCACAGTGGCTATCTTCCGTATTTCAAGCAAGAAAAAAAAATCGAAAAGTTTCTTAGCGATTGTTAATTTGCTAGTGGAAGTTTCTTAAATTTTTTGGCCTTTTACCAGTGAGTTTCTCATGAAAAAACGTGTCTGCTCTGTTTCTGTAGAATATTTGCTTTAAAAGTTCATATGATTAAATCAGAGCTTAGAAATCATCGCATGTAAGCTGAAAATATTCGTAGGTGAAAAATAAGAACATTCTCTACATTTCATGGAATGAAAATATCTCATCAAAACGCAAAGACAAAAAAAAGGAACATGGTATTCAGTCTTAAGTGGCGTTACCTATCCTTCTTTGGTATTGCAGAATAAAGAAGAGAACAATTTACAAATCAGCCCGTACCAGGGTTGATACAAGGTTTTAAAATTTTTGAGCTAAATGAAAATTTTAGGCAAAAGTGGAAATAAATGTAGTATATGATTCAGTAAGTAACTGTGCTTAGTAATCCCTTACATATGCCTTTAGATCTAGCTTGGTTGCTATGTCTTTACCATAGAAGACATGTATAAATTTGAATATGGGAAATAAGATCAAAGAAATCGGTCATTGTCTAGGATGTACAACGAGTAACAGCTTGGCTTAGGAATAGATCGAGAAACCTGACCCAGAATAACTTGGTGCCAGCACAAATTGACGGAGTTTCGTTTTTTCTATTGCCTAAACGTGGCTCACAAGGTCTATTTGTTAACAACAAATTTCTCAGGAAAATTGCAAAAAAGAGAAATTGCTAGCAATGTGGAAGGGAAAGAAACTGACAAAAAGAAAATTTTTGAGGAGATGAGAAAGAAAGAATGGGCAGATTTGTTCTATAAAAGTAACATCAAGAAAACTTTAAAATTTGATTGTATCGATAATCCATTCCTACGAAAAAAGAAAATCTAGACGCAATTGTAAATTCTATCAAAACTACTTTTGATTTTTGTTAAAAGCACCTTTTTCCGAAATGTTTAAGATCAGATGTTACAAAACAATATCCCAAGTGACAAATTGCTTAATTTGCTTTTGTTTTAGTTGATAGTTCTTCTGTCTTTGTTAAACTTGTACATATTGATTAAACAAAGCTTAAATATATTGCTTCGGATTTTCCTTCAGTAAAAATCCAGTTTAGATACAGTCTCTGGCCATCCCTAAAGTACAATAATCCTAACATTTTCTTGCCGCAAACCATGATGGCGGCCTAACCTAAGCACTTTCAAGACTTTCATATTTAGACAGGGAATTTTTAACAACAATCGAGCAAAGTGCTTAACCTTAGTTTTTGCTCTTGATTTGGGTACTTTCAGCCTTGCTGAGTATTTTAAGCTTTGGATACATTTTTGTAACACAATAGAAATCACGTGATCGACGACGTCATTTTCCCCGGTCATCAAAATTTTTAATTCTCTATTGAAAAATCGCTCCAACCATCTTGTTTGGCATTGTAATAGGAGCAAAAAGTTTTTAAGAATAAACTCAATCAGACCTGCAGACAACGAGTTATTGCTATTTAAAGTTTGCATGACGTCATCAAAATGGCGGTTCTGCAGTTTTCAAGCACGTGGAATTCAAAGGCTCGTGGTCATAATTTAGGTTGCTTTACCTCGATTTTGAAGTTTTTTGACCTTTGTGTTATTCGACAACTCAATAATGTCATTTGAGCTGATACATTTGCACGCCTGGAAACTAAGTATTGAACAAAATGCAAGCAAAAGGAAAATGTTCTAATAAAATTTTTTCTTCAAAAAAGCTATACTGCAGAGAAGCTTTCGTCAGCAATGAAAGACCGTCGATTCGTTAGCATTGTTGCTCGGCAATGAACTCCAACTTTTACAGCAGCTAGAGAGTGCAATATTAAATAGCACTTACATGCCAAGCATGACTTGATACCTCTTGCAGTCAATCATCACAATTACAGGCAATGTTGCAGTTATCAGAATGTCTGTCGAAGTTGGCTGTCGTTATCAGAATGAAGTTATCAGAATGTCTGTCGAAGTTGACGATGCATCTAGCTTTCTCAGATTGGAAAGTTACGGCAAAAAAGAGAATTATAAAATTTTGATGACCGGGGAAAATGACGTCATCGATCACGTGATTTCTATTGTGTTACAAAAATGTATCCAAGGCTTAAAATACTCAGAAAGGCTTAAAGTACCCAAATCAAGAGCAAAAACTAAGGTTAGGCACTTTGCTCGATTGTTGTTAAAAATTCCCTGTCTAATTTGGCCCCTCCACTTTCAAATACGTTTCACCAGCCCTGATAAAAGAATATTTTCAACTGACCCAATTCTTTTAATCACCTAACTTCACCACCCATTCAAATTTGTATCATATTTGCAACTACTTAGCTTACAGAGCAAGTTTTTAGGACACTTAAAAGCTAGGCTTGTTGAGCAGTGCCCTTGTCCTTCCTCTCAATGTGACCACACATAGATCAAAACAACTGCTTTACTTGATTTCATCTTTGATCCTATATACAACCCAGCACACTTGTACAATCTCACTTTCCGAATAGTACTGCATGTATGCGGTACTCAATTAAAGTCATGTTTCTGCTTAGTATAACTGGCGTTATAAGTAGAAATATGTCTCCGTAAAAGAATCTTGCCAAATTAGGATTTCTCTTAAGCTTAGAAAAAAATTCATAATCTTTTGTTTGTTTTTGCAATTTGTTGAATATTCATTTTTTTTTAATTTTTCTATTACAACTTATGATGAAGGTACTTCTTAAAAGCATCTTTATTATCTGTATTCTATTCGGTGGTGAGAAAGCACAAATCGGCAAAGAAAAATGCGATAGAACGAATAATAACTTTGTCCTAACAAATTATGCAAATAAATAGGAAAATATGCAAACAAGATATCCCTTTATTACACTCTCCCTTTCTACATTTTGACATTCACTAAAATCATCTATGATAATAAACAGCCATATATTGTATTTCGGTAACACATAATACATAATACTAATTTAAGATAAGAAAACTAGTTCTCTTATTTTATCTTGATAATGCCAGAGAGAAGCTCGAACCTTCTAAACAAGACAACAGAATCAAAGTGTGGAAACAAAATTTTTGTTGCCAATCTATAGATTCACCAATAAGCAAATGTCTTTTTGTGAATTCAATCATGATAGCTAACTGAGAAAAATTCAGCCCTTTACAGCAGAATCTATTTATTGTCGTTTCTACTTTTGATTAAAACCACCTTGCAAAGTATTGCTAACCTCTCAATACTTTTCTCATGGTCTGATACACAATAATTTGCAGGAAGGTTGATATTGAAGTGTAAAATGCTATGATCTTGAAAAGCACAGGAATTATCTTGAGCAAAAACTGTTTCCTTTCAAACTAAAGAAAGTACTTCACAAAAGGGAGGCTTTTCGCCGTCCATCATGCAGCTATTCTCCACTCAGAATGCAAAAACTTGCGTATTTTGTGCAGGAAACATTTTATCTAGGGATAATCTAGAATAAATTAATGAATAATTTATAATCATAAATTCTCAATTTTAGTGAAATTTTGCGGTGCGAGACTTTTTTAAAGGCCTAGAGAAAAGATAACATCGGTCTGACCTCGCAAGGGTATTGTTTAACACTAATTGTGCAGAAGAGATGAAGTTTTGTTGTACGTAAAAAGTTCTTCTTGAAACCCTACTGCTTGTCTCCAATGATATTGGATCTTTAGATGGGATTTTAGAAAGTTGTTTTGATTACATGTTTTTTAAAGTGATAGATTCTCCGGCCACTAGACTTTATCCAGGTTTGATTTTTATCATAATTTATTTCTAAAGCCATCTCAAGCTCAAGCTTATTTAAGAATAGCCAGTTCATTCCCCCTTGCTTCTACAATCCGTTTAATTTCTGGCCAATAACGAATATGTCAACATGAAACTTTCCCGGTCACTCTAGAAATCCAGCATATATTGGTACTTGATTTGTTGCAGATTTGGGGCTCCAGAGGAGAAACTCGCAGGCAAGTATCCTGTAAATAGTCAGAAGGCAGCGAATGGGGACCAGCTACTTCTTCTTTTGTGCAGAGCATCCTCGGAGGGGAGGGGGGTACTCCCATTATGGCCTAACAGGGGCTCCAGTGAGGGTCAAACAGGGCCAACGCTAAAATTTTAAAAAATTCCTCTTAAATGGTAGATTTTTTACAGCAACCCTCAAGTGGTAGCATAAAAAACGATGTTATATCCTTAGCAGCATCCATTTTTTGTGCTCCCTTGTTCCTTTTCTGACAAAATTCTTCACAACTGACTGTTGTTGTTTCCGGAAAAATAAAATCTTGTCCATTATCTATCAAAAATCGCAAGGTAAACCGAGCAGTTGAGTTATTATCAAAAATGGGCAGTTTGGTAGCCATTTGGTACGACCCTCAAACCGACTGGACCCCCTGTCAGGCCTTAATGAGAAAGCTTCCCCCTCCCAAAGAAGCACCCCAGAAAGCAACCAGAGGTCCCATACAGGAGTGTTGCGGCAGGGAGTGCAACGGGTGCCACACCCTCAACAGTATCATAATAGGAAATTCCAGGCATTATCCGCTCAGTGGAAAGTACGTTCTAGGTAATTAAATCCGGCAAAGGCTCGGTTGGTTACATAGGATATTTACCCGAATGTAAACAAAAGAAAACATTAATGATTTCAAGATTTTTTGTTCTTACTAAATGGAGAGCAAAGACCCTTTTTTGGTAAAAATGTGTCCTTTTACCAGTCGCCCCTACAGTTTTTCGAAAGAAGCGTCAACTGAAATTCGCAATGAGCTCCAGACTTTTTTTACCCGCCAAAAGGAATTCCACAATGGGAAGATTGGTCAATTGACCAGGGCCGCCGGAGCAAAGGGGGCCACGGGGGCCACAGGGACCACAGGGGCCACGGGGGCACAGGCCCCCCTGTTTGCAATAAGTATAAACAAGTGCCCTTTTTGAAAAATATATTGCGTGTATGTTTTCAATGCCAGATATTCTGCCTTAAGAAACTAGGTGAAACAACAGAACTCTGGTCGTTGTTGGAGGACCATTTACTGGATTTCCTCAAATTTTTACTTGGTCTTGATGCAAAAAACTCAAGCTCCTGTGATGAATGATGTTAATTGCAAAGGAGACTGCCAATTTCGCAAGAAAGTTCCCTTAGTATGTCTTCAGCAACAAACGTATGGTCTTAGACTGCAACATATTGCTTGCTTCACAACATTGTGCTCAATGTTCCTTATGAAGATATGAAAAAATAATGTCCTTGCAATGAGTACAATGTAGCAAAGACATGAACGAAGACTTAAATTAATCTAGGATTAGAAAAATTAAGACTAGATGCTGTTGCAAAATTAGTTGTCCTTCAAAGTTCAAAATGCCATTGATTTACCTAAAAAATATTTGTAACATCATATCAGTAAATTTCTGCAACCATTTTGTCATTATGCTATTTCCCAGAATTTTAGCGACCACCTTTTTTCAGAGTTTTTTGGAACTCACATGATATACATTTGACCAACTGGCTGAGCCCTTTAGAATCAAGTCTAACTAGAGTAAAAAATTTGTTACAATCTTTTTTTTATAAGAACCAGTAAATTTGAGTTCAGGCTGATTGTTCTTAATTTTTCCGAAAATCTGAGGCTGGATTGTTCTTAATTTGTTCTTAAATTTATAGGGTATGAGCAGTGCGTTTTCTAGCTTTTCGTTCTGGGGAGGTGTTCAGGCCTCTTTTGCCAACAAAGTATGTAGAGATAAACTTAATTTGCCGCCATGTTTTAATATTCACCGAAAAATCACCCACACATGGCTGAAAATCCTCGTTTTTGAGATAAAACGTTGTTCAAAATTTCATTTTACAGTAGCTCAGCCTCAGCTTGTTCTTAATTTGTTCTTAAATTTTGACCCATTTTGAGGCTCGTGTTCTTATAAAATTGTTCTTATAAAAAAAAGATTGTAGTTCACAAGACTGATAAGATAAATCTAATCAATAGTTAAATTTGCTACGGCAGTAAAGAATGTGCTCGCACCTTCAGCTGATTGCGTGATGATGACTTAAACTTTTAAATAATTTAAAAATTTTGCCCCATTTAAATATATTTCAAGGAGGCGAACAAATTTGTGTTTAAGTGGCGATGAAAAGGTGCGAATACTAAGAGAGACTGAATTACTTAGATGTAAAAGTAAGAAAATTAAAAACATTATTCGAATGGGCTTTTGTTAATTATGGAGACTGAAACTTCGCATTGAAAGGGAGAGGGACTGGAATTGGCTTTGAAGTATACAAAGACTTAGAATTCAAAAATTCCATTCAGTTCATATTTTGGGTTAGATTCGTTGGTATGTTGCAACAAATCTGAACATTTGATATTAATCATACAAGAAAAAAAGATTTACGCTTTTAAAAAACTCTGAAGGCCGTGAAATGGGAAGCTATACAATTAGGTATGATCAAGAGTGCGTGGTCCCCGGAGTACAAAGCTATGTCTACTTTCAGCGAAGATAGTTCTCACTCTGTGCAATGTGTGTCATTACTTTTATAAATGTCCAAAATAACATGAAATCTGTATTATTTTTGGCACTTACTAGCTTTTCGGAAAAATATATGTGTGCTCTTTTTATCCGTTATGCTCCCCCCCCCTGTCCAATCCTGCTTTCGGCGGCACTGGTTGATAATTTTTATCTGCTGCACAATCTGTTGTGCAATAAAAAAAGAATTTTCAATAATATTCATAGAATTACTTCAGTAAGAATTGCTTAAAAGTGTGCATTTTCCTGCAAGATAGAAGCATCAAAATCATACACTTTTGATTTCCTTCGGCGGCAACAATGTTGCGGCTTCGGGCAGTTTTCTATGCCCAGTGCTTGTCCCGACTCCTGATATGCAGATCTATAGGCTCGGAAGGCCTGTTATAAATGTTGTTTAAAATTTAATTGTTTGTTATTGTGAGATAAGAATTTAGTCAAGTTTTCAGAAAAAGGGGTCGGACTAGCATGGCCCCTTTTCGAAAAATGCTCCAGTACCCTATATTTTTGCCACGCCTCCCCTCCCAGAAGAGCCTCGTTCTAATAAAGAAATGGGCGCCAAAACCAAAACACAACATGGAAGCTGTCTACAATGCTACAATGCAACTTCACTGCAAAGAAGCAAATATAAACCCGTATTTACAAAGTAAGAATACGTTAAAAGGTAATATTTTCTCTATTTTCTGTTTTGCGTTTCTTAAGTTTTAATAGAGGGTTGTCAGGCTATTTTGCTTAGATGAATGTGGCTTGTCGACGAGAGAGACTGTGTGTTGAGGTTTTTGTGTATCCCACGTACGTTTTCTGAGAGTCTGAAGGGGATGGTCAAAACAATTTTTGTCCATCCTTGTTTTCTCGGGCTGGTGACGCCACTGGAGTCAAAACATATTTTCGTGGATAATAAAATCGTTGGTTGTCTTTTTCTACTGTGCCATGACAGGTACACCAGCCTCTGCATGGCTTATCGAACCATTTTTTCTAGAACATTTATCCAAAAAACACTATTTTCAATCACTTGAATTTCCGAAAAAGTATATTTGTTTCGAACCACTGAGAGAAGGATACAATGACAAAACTTCACAAATACTCATGTAGATCTTTATTTTGCTAAAACAAGTTTTTTGAAATGAGATTTAAGAACATATTTATGAAAAATTTCCTGAAAGCTGAAGATTAAGTTGAAAAGCGGGCGAAGGTGAGAAGAACTCACAAATCAGGAGACTCTTGCCCAAATCAGGAGAGTTAGAACCTTTGTACTACATAATTGCTTTACAACTACAAAAATAGTGTGCTAAAGAACTACATCAAGAATTACAGAACTATGGACAAAAACAAAGGAAAGGTCATAAAATATTCTTTAGACAATGTCTTGGATACCAGACCCCCTTTTCAGGAAATGCCTTTTTTTGTCACAGGTAATATCTTTTTATAAACTTTCTGTTAAACACCCTTTTTGAGAAGTGCAATTCCCCCCATCCCCCCACTGGCACTCTCAAGGTAATATTATGAGAGCTGATTGCATACAAATATCAACATCAATTTTCTAGGCAAGTACTGGAACGTTGCCTTATGAGGAAACCTTTCAGTTTTCATTCTTTTTAAGAGGGTGTCATATTACCCCATTTGCTAGGAGTGTCACTCACCGACTTCTATCAAAATAATGTGTCTTTTTTGTTCCGAGGTTTAGTTGATAAAGCATTGTAAATTTAGCACATTTTAACTGGAACTGTTGGATTGCTAGCAAAGAAATAAAAAAGAGCTCAACAATACCTTTTATTTTAATCACATATGGAATGAAATATTTATCATTTATTATTTTTTCATAAGTCTCAAAATGAGCTTATGCAAATTTTTGGTTTTCAGCAATAATTTACAAATTTTGTAAGGTCAGACTTTGATCTTTAGTTCCATGAATTATTAATAACAGTGGATATAGTCAAAAAGGTCTCAGCATTGCTTCATAAAATTTATAATGGATCAATTTATGTACTGTATAATTTCTTCTGTGCCATTTTTATCTTTCACTGTTTCTGTATCTTGATTCTATTTTCTTCAGTTTTCAATCTATGTCATCTTTTTGAATGGCACTTTTCAGTGAATGTTAAAGTTTCTTCAAGGCTAAGCTCTATAGCTCTTCAAATCCAACAGTGAACGCATCAAATTCTCAAGGTTCTAAAGTTGTAGAAGGACATAATCCACTTTAGGGATGCAGGTAGGACTTTGGCGGGAAGGGAGCAGGCCTGAGGACAGGGATATTTGGGAAATGATTCACAGCTCTTGCTTATTATTTTGTAAATGATAGCTTTATTTCTATCTGCTGTAGGAATCTTGGATTTGACGAACTTTTTGTACATGAAAGTATCAATGCAGTTTGCTTGAGTAATGCTTTGTTCAAAGCATAGGAATATTTTTTGAAAAAGGGACTAAAGTCAGAAATTTATATAATTTTCTTTAATAATTACAAAGGCTAACAGTGTGCTTTGGCCCCATTGCCCTTCCATTTGATTTATTTGTTTAAAAGATCCAATTTAGTGTATTTAGCTGAAGAATGAAATCAGTGGCTGTGCCAGCCACATTTGCTGTCAGGAAACCGATTTTTAGCAACACAGAACGCTTACTTTATCGATAGGGAATAGTCATGGCTGTCATGACTAACTTTTGATTATATATTCTTAGAAACTTATTCTAAGAATACCTATATATTCAAAATCGATCCTAATGATAACTGGAGAAATACTTACTTGTTAATAAAACTATGACCTTTGTTACAGACGGTATATAATTTCAAGGCTAATAATAACCTTTAAATTAGACTTAAAATTTGCAATAAAAGGTAGTCCTGGTTCATGTATTTTGGAACAAAGACCAATTTTCAGTGACTTGAGCGGAAGAGCCTTCTGATTTAAATAAGGTCACAGGACGTATTATACCTATAGCACTCTACTGATTCATTACGGTATTAGAGCTATTACGTTATACCGATATACTATGGTATTATGGGTATTACAGTTTACCGATAAATAACGCAATTTTTAGCACTTTGCCTGCTCCGGTGGAGGAAATTGAGCTTTTTGAGTGTGGCAAGCTCGGTAAATTTTCTGAGATTTTTTGTTTGAGCGGCCATTTACTTTAATTACTAGATTTTTAAATATCTCACTTTTTAGGCAAGTTTTCCAAGCCATTTCGAGCCATTTACCCCCCCCCCCCCAACAACCTTTTCTCTGATCCATCCCTATTCTTGCCCAAAATGCAACACAAGCACCATAGGAACAACATCGCTATTAAGGTCATTCTTTACTATCTTAAATGCCGTGAGCTATTTGTTTTCATATTCATGACTTTTCAATCTCCACCGAATTTGATAAATGAGAAAATGAAAGCAACATGATTATAATGGCCCGTTTGTCCTTCTTAAATTTTAAGTTCAACTTGACTTGTCTCGTAAAGTGCAGGCCATTTGAAGCTGCGTTGAAATATTTCCTTTTAGGTCATAAAATCCTTCACAGTTAGAAGAAATGTCATGAATCGTATTCATAAGGAATTTTAAGCCATGAAACAAAGCATTGGCAATGAATTCACACCAACTCATCTGAATTTGACCCTGGTGCTTAACTTGAATTTGTGCCTTTGTCATGTTGCCAATCGATGAATAGAGAAATTTATTAACCATTCATAATAAAGGGGATTTTTTGTCTAGCATGCACTAGAAGTTCTAGTTTTCTCACTGCCCCGACTTGTCCAGTCTGCAGCAGTGGAGCGTTTCGATAATAAATCTAAACATGAATATAATCTTTGAAAAGTCCGATCAGAATTTGGTTAGGCCTAAAACGCGGACATCGCGCATATATAAGAAGTCCGCGCGTCTGCTTTTTATTAGCTTATAACAATCTTCTAAAACGCGGTCATAAATTTCGCAGACCTACAAAAAAGATATGGCAAGCCATTTTTTCATTCCACGACGCCGTTCAGTTTGTTCATTGACCTATAACCGAAGTTTATCATACAATGAAACAGGATATATTATAGGCTTTAAATGAATTCAAAATTTTTACTAAAAGTAAATTCTCCTTCTACAACAAACATACGTTCTTCTTTATTGGCTAGTTTTTACCTAGTGGTGAAACCCCCTTACGGTAGTCATCCCCAAAGTTTCTCTTTTACGCTCAAAATACAATTTCTGTGGTTGCTGGGGCCCTGAGGGACTTTTCAAGCAAAATTTCTGCCAAGCGTAACAAGAAAGACAGTTATGGCAATTCACAATAAAAACTACTGCTCCTAGTGGTTAGCAGGGTCAGTTTATTTATGGTAAACAAATTCGAGAGCTGCCGAGTGCCCTTTCGGGACCCTTAGCGGCTTGAGTGCCCTCGACTTGTAAACTGGAGGTTTTGAAGTCATCTCTGGAAAAAGGACACTTTATCCAATAGAGTAATTCTGACCGTCTTATTGTAGCTTTTTTCAAGTCTCACATCATGAATAATTCATTTTTAGTTTTCTTTGTTACGTTTCCCAGCGAAGGGTGTGACATCGCTCTGAAAGAGCGAGAGAAGTGGCTCTAAACGCTCGCTAACTCATCCGGAGGGTTGTCCACCGCGGGGATAGGTAACAACGAAAACACAATTGACTTGTTCAAGGTGTGAGATTTGTACATCTCTTGTTCTATGGGAATTGTCTATACATAAATTACATGCATTCGTCGATAATAGTCTGGCTGTTTATGTCACGGTTTTGATGGTTTGTGAAAACTCACATGGACTCTACCCTCTTGGTCTGTTGAAGCAGTGCTTCATTGGAGGTGATCCATCGCCTGCCTTGAGGCAATAGGCTCGAGACAGGGGATTACGAAAATTAATAGCCAGATATATCCAACAAGCAGCGGACCACAAACGCATGGCAACGTCTCTTCTAAATCCCCATCCAATACCCCCGAGGGCATTTGTCCGTCTTTCGCTAAGTGATGTCATCACTATAGTCAAGTACTGTATTTTGACGATGTCCCTAAGCAAAGGTTGAGTACCAAACTACGCGGTTTTTTGTTGATAGGAAAACTTGTTTCGAACTGTGAATTCGTGAGTCATTTTCTCTTGGAAAAGTTTCGTTTCTTCCGGGAAGCCAAGGCTGTTCACCTGATAATTCTGGTTTAAAATTTGCCTAACTAAGGAACCCTCTTGAAAGGAACCCTTAAGGAAATCTAAACAATATCCCACCCCCCCCCCCTTAGCTGAGATATGATGGTAGTTTGAAAGATTTTCTGGTCTTTTCCAGAAAGGAGGGTCTCTGCCCCAAGTCACACTCCTTTTTCTTTTTGGAGCCACAACTTTAGTGAGAAATTCAAGAAAATTGATATGTTTCGTTACAGGGTTTGATATCTTTTCCAATCCTATTAAAGTAAGGTACTTGCACTTTGCCCACCCAATGTTTTTTTGGTGTCTAAGGCTCATTAGTTTACACCATAGTAGTTTAAAAACAATTTTAGTTACCATTGTGTTGGTATTTTCAAAATTTTGTTGAGGGGGAGGTGGGCTAAATCTGCTTGAAGCCCAGAGCTGGATGACTTGGTACGGTTTTAGATACGTTTTTGGATCTTAGAGACTGGTATTATCCTATTTTCATGGTGTAAAGCGCAGGTGCTTTTAGGGGAGTGTCGTGTGACTAGATGATTTAAGAAGAAATACGGTAAAGATGAATGCAGTTTCGTGCGTTCAGCATTGATTGATAATAAACATGATGGATATGGAAAAAAGTGATTGGTAATGATGTGATCCCCCCCCGCCCCCTTTTTAATCGTTGAAAAAGTTTGTTTGAAAGGATCATTATGATGGAATCGGTCCTAATTCTACATTTAAACGGCAGTCAATTCGTATCTGAAGTTGATCCCAATTTAGGTCACCAGCACCGCCCCCTACCTCCAACAAGCAATATTTCTTAGTTGTTGGGTATTTGTGTCAACATTTGTTACAGAAATCTGTACGTCAAGGTTAGGACGTCCCATGTACGTCATCGTTTCGGGGTCGCAAAAGTTTTTGCTTTATAATGATTGTTACGAGGTCGTATATTCACGAGTGAACCTATCTATAGACTGTGGTTATCTATAGACGTTTCAAATTTTTTTTCACTTTGAGGAATAAATATGTTTTTTTATTGTCAAAAATAATTTCAGACGACATATCACCATTAGCTTTCAAATTACTGTACACTAAATGACAAAGTGAATGAAACTTCAAGATTTTTCGTTAACCGTTCATTTACTACTGGGCAACGTTGTTGCCCAGCCAACTTGGTTTGATCACTCTTATTGTCCCATTTAGATCTGTTTTCTTCTTTTTGGAACTGATCACAATTGCACTGCTATGCTAAAGAGTGCATTGGTTACCAGACGCACAACAATTACGGATTTTAGTAATCTTTTTAGAGCTATCCCATTCTTTTCTTATCATCTATGTATTCTTCTGCCCCATAAATGTACATTACAAAGGGAAGTTGTTACTGTCGTTTCTATTTTAGATACATTTTCAATACCCCTTTTGCCGAAGTCTAAGTCTTGGGTTATAGGTTTTGTCATTGTATTGCAGAAAAAGTTTGCTTAAAGGATCTAGCCTGCGCAGGGGTCTGGGACACAGGCTAAAAGGATCTTTCAAGGGCAATTTAGTTGTTGGGTATCTTAAAATAACTCTAAGTGTAAAAATTTTTGAGTAAAATTTAAAATGTGCTTAGGGAACTGAGGATGGGTTCTCGGTTTCTCTCTGAAGTGGGGGCACGAAATGTCACGCGGTTACTATGTAGATCACGCTGATGAAATATATGGATGCTTTAAACGAAAGTTAACAGGAGTAAAATTTTTTCCTTGATTAACTGAATCAGATTGAGAATTGCAGACTGTGCTATTTTTTTCTTTAAGGGTGTCATTGTTGGGATTATTTTTGAGACAATATTGGTATGGCTCTTTGACTTAATAAATTTTAGAGATTGTTTTTGTATAATGCATATGTTTTATATCTTATATACATAGAGTAGGAGCCTCCAGCGAAAAGTGTTATCTATTACAGTGGGTCCTCTACATACCGGACACCGTTCAGATCAGTGTCGTTATCCGTTGTAAAAGAGGTTCCTTTAATGGCAAAATTGGACAAAATTATATATCCGTTGTTGAGCAGTGTCCGATGTATAGAGGTGTCCGTAGATGGTGCTTCCTCTTCATTATCAATGTACAGCATTTCAAGGGCTGCGCGAGCTTGGAGCTCCCTAAAAATGTTCAATTATTAGCAAAATATTTTACTGACATGTGCAGGCTCGTGGCCCCTCTGTACTCTTCCTCTCGAGACAAAAACCGCCAAATATTTCCCAATTTGGTTTTTTAATCGAGAATGTGTTTGGGTTTGCTGTTAGATGTTACCGACAAGACTTTGCTTTGGGGGAATGAGGGGAGGTTGCAGATATGGTTATTTTTGTTATAGTTATGTTTGTGCATTTTGGAAACTTTAATTGTTTCTGAATAGCTTTATCCAAGACTACAGATGTAAACATTAAGACGAACAATGCAACGACTAGCAATAAATGTTATCACGAAAATCATGGAAGTCGATCCCTTTACAGCTAATTCCTCTGTTGATGCCTAGCATGCAACCTTATGTTGTCTCGCGATCTGTATGATCTTCGACTCATCCTACAAAACAAAGAAAATCGCACAAAGTTAATAATTAATGTTTCATTTAATAACAATATGATCCTACAGACCATAGCTTAAAGATGCCTCAATGCCTCTAAACGGGAAATTAGTGAAATAGGTTTGCATTATCCTCGAAGTTTAAGCTTCTATGGGTGCATTAAGATTATAATTAGTGTTAAAGAAGGGCAAGGCTGTTTCGACAGTGTTTCTGCCTTTATTGCTAATGCATTGAAATATATTAAGTTTTTCTCTTAATTCTCTGCAAAATATGCACAAAATTTTTAAGCTCCTTGACAAGAGCCATTAATGCATGCATTTTAGAAGCATCAGAACTTGCACACTGAATAACATGCGTGGAGAAGTTTATTTATCGTTACTTAAAAAGAAAGTTTTCTCTGAATTAACGCAAACTAGAGGATGTTTGATAAGGTAACCAATCGTGTACTAAAAAATGACGCCAAAAAACTATTAAGTTTTTTTAGAAACAATTTGTTTCTAAAATGTTTAGTTAGAACAGCATTAAAGACACCCGAGCCTCAAATAATCCAAAAGATAACAAAGTCAAGCCTCGATTCAACAAAAATTATTTTTCGTCCACCTGCAGCTTATATGACCCCCCTATCTATCAATTTCATAAGAAAGCAATATTTCCCTGGGACAGGGACGCCGGAGGAGGGGGGCTTGGGGCTATACTCCCACTTTTCGCTGATGTTTGGTTTTAAAGTTGAGATATCAATGATAATGGAGGCAAACCACCATAAAATTTCACCAATTTATGTAGAGCCTTCCCACTCCAGTATTCCAAAAAAATTTTCGGCGTCCCTGTCCCAGGGAAAAATTGTCCCCAGTGGGGGCTAACGGTCCTGAGTGGGAGGGCTGTAGACCTCCCCCTCATTAGCGACACCTGTGTTACGACCAAAAATGTTCTCATTAGGTCTTCAAAATAAATTGAAATAATCCTAAAAATTTGCTTTGTTGGCCATCCGAGGAAGTTTTGTGAGGACGCCCTCAAAGCAAGCTTAGGCCTTTTTAAAGTACACGTCCATGTCAAACGGTGTTCGCAGCATTTCATTTTCGCCCAAGATATAACCAACCAGTTTTGTCAAGAAGCAAAGTATTGCTGAATTTCAAGTGTTTTTTGCATTTTAGTTTTTTGTATATTTTGTTGCCTAAATTATATTTTATCTTTTTAATGTTATCATAAGGCGTAATTTTTTATGCATTTTCACGAGTATATAAAAAAATCCTGAAAATATCTCCGGGCAAGATATTCGAATCGCCAGGGATGCTGAAATCCGCATTGTTTTGTCGGTTTAGAAATCTCATTTTATTCCATCAAAAAATTCTTTATATCCTTCTAATTCAAGGAAACTAATCATTGTCCTCCAAAGAAAATTTGTCGCGTCGAGATTAATGATCTCCTTTTCCAATGTTTTGATCCTCTACATGCTTGGTCATTATCTCTGTTTGATCTGTATTCAACCTGTATGAAATATTTTTTTCAAGTATGGTGACAGATTTCGATTTTTTTCCGCAAAATAATAACCTGTATTTTTTCACAGGAACTTTGTTATATTTTGAGGTGAAAATAGAGGCCTTTCCAATCTTAATCTTTAGCGAAAGAATACAAAAGAGTAATTTTTGGTACAATGACTTGCTATATTTTATCATTTTACCAGTAAACGTGCACAACTTGGGCACAGAAACTTTTTCAAATGGAGCGATCCTCTTCAAACAAATGTGCTGCATTTTGAAAACACTCCCAAATCAACAGGGAATTCAAACGCTGATGTTAAGAAGAAAGACAAAAAACTTTCTTACAATTGCAATGAATGGGGAAAACTGCGGAGTTTTTATACATCACGTTTGTAAGCTTGGAAAACTTTTCGATCGACTTCGCCTGTATATCATGAAATTTTAATGTCAGGATCTCCGCAATTTCTCTTCTCGTGGAATTTGGAATCATCGATAATATAAATGGTGAAGTAGGATGGGCGTCACAGGTGCTGTTTCTGGCTGATCTTGTGGCCTATGTTTTCATATGATGTAAATTTTTAATGACCAATCATGCAGAACGTTTGAATTCCTTAGATAATGGAAAAAACGCACAAGAGCATTGTTATCTTACAACAGAATTCCCACGTCCTTTGTTTTAGCACCCTTGCTATGCAGATGGACTGAAAACTTTCCGAGAGAACAATGGAGCTCTAGAGCCTCATCGAAACAATTGTTTACAGCCATTAAAGGAAATATGCGTCAGGTTGTCACTAGCTACATAATACTGACCAATCAGGTCGTGAATCACAACGGCGATCACCCAATCACAATGGAAATGCAAAGTGGTTTCTTCCTATTGGGCACGTGCTTCAGGAAAGCTGGCTTACTCATAATAAAAAATTTCAACATACGCAAAGTGAGGCCAGTTCATTTCGAAAGGTTTGTGTTGGGGAATTTTATTTACACAAGCGTCATTCTGTTTGAACACTTTTTAAGTTTGTCTTGTTATTGTTTAGTTTAGCAATTCACTTACAGTCAACTCTCCAAATTTGCTGAAATGGAGACGAAACATATGAACGGACACGCTGAGGGTATGCGGAACAATCAGGACGATTTGAAGAACGAAGTCTCGAAAACAAATCTGATTGTCAACTACCTGCCACAAGAGATGACCGAGGAGGAGTTGCGTACCTTATTCTCATCAATAGGCCCACTTGAAAGCTGTAAGCTAATAAAACATAAAACCACGCGCGTTAGTCTTGGATATGCCTTTGTTAACTACGTTAATTCTTGTGATGCGAAGAGGGCCATCGACTCTCTCGGTGGCATGAAGCTTACGTCCAAGACGATAAAAGTCAGTTATGCACGGCCCAGCTCGAACGAAATAAAAAATGCTAACCTTTACATTAGTGGGCTATCACTTAATTGCAGCAAAGACAACTTAGCAAGGCTTTTTGGTAGATTTGGTGATATAATTACATGCAAAGTTCTCGAAGATGAATCCGGAGTTAGTAAGGGCGTCGGTTTTGTTCGATTCGACAAACGAAGGCAGGCGGAGGCAGCTATTGATGCCTTGAACAACAAAATTCCTGAGCTACCGGGAGCAGTGAAACCACTGACGGTGAAATTTGCCAATCCACCAAGCCAGAAATTATCTGTAGATATGCTTACAAGTGCTGCCCAGGCCAAAGGACTGGCCGGTGTCTCACCTGCAGCCCTCAGAAGCCAAGGCCTATATTCGCCTATGACAGCTGCTTTCAACTCGGGCCTGAATAACTACGCTGGCAATGCGTTTGGAATGAATTTGCCTGCTAGTTTAACTCCAGCAAATGCAGTATCGCCATGGTGTATATTTGTTTATAATTTGCCAGCAAATTCCACCGAACTGACATTGTTTCAGTTATTCAGCAAATTTGGTGCGATTGATAGCGTGAAAGTTATTACAGACGAGGAGAAGAAATGTAAAGGCTTTGGGTTCGTCAATATGGTGACTTACGAAGACGCATGCTATGGAATTCTGCGGCTAAATGGCTATTGTCTGGAGAGAGGGAAACCCTTACAAGTATCGTTTAAGAAACCCAAGAATTCACCCGCACATTCCTGAACAGGTTTCATAACTCATTTCATCCTTGGTTTAAGTGTTTTTTGGTATTTAAAATCCCAGACACAAACATTAGAATTTTGCTTTCATTTTTTCGTGCAATAGTTTTCGCTCTAAAGCGTCTGGAGTACGAATAGAAAAGACTGCTGTCTGCAATGCCAATCGAGATTTATTTAGGTTTTTATTAAGTTTAATTTGCACGCGATTGCTTCTTTGTTCACCGTGTCCCATCGATGAGGTTATCTTGACCTCATTCAGTCATCTCACTGTCACATGATGCCATTTTTCTTCGCACAAATTTTGCGTTTACGTCATCTTCCCAGTTATTTACATATGCCATTTGTGGGTACGGATTAATGCATTTAGAGTTGTTTGTTGGACGTAATTTATTATAGTTTATTCGCATTGTTTTGAATATTATTATGTTTATTCATTATTCCATTTATTCGTTATGTATATCGTTTAATAAGTACTCGCAGCTTGTTATTATGATTTCTGTCATTCCATTGCACGACTCTTTTTATTCAACTTAAACCACAGACACCCTTTGTTTTTATTCTACATAGAGATAACTATTTAAACACAATTAACTGTTATCATTCAATAGTATAAATGAATTCTGAACTTCAATTAAAAGTAGCCCTTCGCAACACATCAGTTGTCGTCAAAATGTATTTTCCCACAGCAACTAATTAACTAACATGGATAAATATTAACAAATTTTAAAGCACTTTTTAGCATTTTATTTTTAAAACATTGGTGCATTATATCTAAGTCTGTCTTGAGATTAAAGAGAATAGCGTTTTAAAAATTTGATCTTGCATGTACCAAGTAATTTTATGTACTATGTTTTTATTCTTATGGCCACGTGTAAGAGGTTTGACAAAACTTTGATGTGTTGTGAGAGCTATCTTGGTGTTCAACACTATAATTGCTAAATGGACAATGAATTATAATTGAATTTTTGCCGTTGATCGTTGATCCCAGTTATTGTATAGGGCCACCTGTTATTTTTAGATTTTTGGTTTTCATCTTTCATGTTATGATGCATTTATTTGTCAAATTGTTTAAGCAATCAGTTGGGTATCATATAAGGATCCTATTGGTAGGGGTGCTAGTTATGTAGTCTTCCTAGTTTAGCTTCAGCTATTTTAAATCGTAAAGTGTTGCTTATAACTATAGTGGTGCTAGTGAAGATGTATTTCTACGATTTGGAGACAGTTTAGAGAGTCCTTTGCGCGTTAAGGCAGGTGGATTCAGGATGCTTGACGTTCGGTTATTTTACGTGACCATTCCAGATGCCATGCATACAATATCGCAATTTCTTTCCCCTAATGATCCTTCTTTGGATGCCTTTACATATGAGTCATTCATTATGCATGGACACGCCCTCGTATGCTCAGCATTTCTCCAGATATTTGTATTGCTAATAGAAGAACTTAATATCATTCTGGTCAGTTTGTTATCTATGCATATCTCTGGGTATGTAAGAGCCTAACATCAAGGTCTCGAGAATAATGACATGTAGAAAACCTATGTAGGAAAGGTATTTGGTTCACATCCTGAAACCACGTGTCCTTAGCTGTATTCCATCTATAACTGTAGACGAAGCTGTGCGTGTTGTTGCAGGTGAAACCCTAAAAGAACGCCCTTTTAGGACTCGCCCGAAACACCTGCCCCACCCCCAAGGCCTTATTGATGCAATGTTATCAGTTTATTAAGAACTTTACCTCGTTATATATACGTCATTATTGACACGGTTCGAAATATATGTTTACGTTATTCTTATTATTCACGCCTTTATGAATCAACAAGGCTGTCAGGAACGCTAAACTTTATGATTCTTGGTTTTGCCTTTAAAAAAGTTTACAAGGACTGAATATGTTTGCGGTGATTACAGCGTTTCCGTGAAGGTTTTTTCGCGAACTCGATCCATTCAATTGTGGTCTTTAGTCACATTTTGTACCCCGTCATCCTAAAAAATTCTTTTCCGGCGTTTATTATTCTAGACGTGAGCATGGAGTTTCAAATACATAACGTTACTGAGCCTTTCTATTGTCTCACCGTTTTTAATACGCAGGCTATTCGCAGTCATTGTTATGCACCGTGAAAAAGGTCAAACCAAAGGTTTTGTTCAATGGAAACCGGGACAAGTGTTTCAGTTGTAATTTTGACCCTGGATGTTTCAAAAAAGACCCATAATTTTTCATTTCCTGTCCGTGTAATCATCAACTGGCACTTACTGAGGAGATTCGAAGCTAAACGTTGATATTTTATATAGACTTATGCCATTGTTGATTCATTTATACGTCGAATATTAAATAATTCTGTGGCCAGAATTGGGCAAGTTGATATTTATACGAGAAATTGTGTCATACTAGAACAGTTTATATATTAAGGAGACCAGGAGTCACAAAGAAATGATACAGAGCTATATTAAAGTATTTAAAGAAGTTAATGTATTTGAAATGGCTTGAAATGCATCGAAATATGTGACTTTCTTTGTCTCTTATTCCTCTTTGCAACTGTTCCCTTTGACGTGGAGAACAAATAAGGCAATGTAAAACCGTCCTAATCGCCGCCCATCACCATTGCCTCTGCCCCCATTTTTTGATTTACAGTAATCATCATGATCTTCATCCTCGTGATCATTTTCCTTCCTCCCTCATTGAAATCATTGATAATCACCACTGCCAAAGCCAACCTCGTCACTAATCACAGTGATCATTGTCAATAGTTACCATATAATCAAAAATTATCATAACATTCGTTTGGATTGTCTTATTGCAAGTTGTTGTTTTTTGTTTTAGTGTAACCGTTATGAGCTATCAATCACTGTTTTTGAGACATGATTAATTGTTTGTGATTTGTGGCTGTGATTTGAAACGTTGTATGACAGTCTGGCAACCATTTCACTTGGTGTTTACCATTGGCGCACGTGTCATGGTACCTGGGAGAAAAATTATTAATATGCAGAAATTGTCCAACGAGAAAACCCTTCGACAGCAGCATCCATAATTAACAATTGACTTCGCTTGTCCCTTCACTACAAGCCACACTTCCTGCAGCCTTTGGTACTGAACTCATACCTGAAGGTAAAAAGTCTACTTTCAAGCTAGGGGTCTGGAACTCAGGCTAAACTGCCTGTTACTGTCGCATAATATTTAGGCCCAGCTATGTAAAATTATAACAATGGCTCGCTTACAGTCTCATTTCACTTACGGTCACAACTTTTCAAACAATATTTGTGACTGTAAGTAGATTCTATGGAATGAGCAATGTCGTAATAAAATTGTGAATAAATGTAACTCCTAAATCATAATAATCTAAGCTCCAATTATTAATGCAGGGACAAAGGAAGAACTATAACTTTTATTTATCATGGTCAGTGGTATCTTGGTGCCCGAGCCTGTGAACGGAATCGAGTCGAATAGTAGAGTCGAATAATGAAAGGCCGTTAGATAAGGGGAACTTTCCTCCCCTCACCACCAACGGCCCTCCACTGTGCGACATCATTCTCTGAGACTCTGCTACCCAGGGTAAGTTAACAGTCATATAAAAGTTCTGACAATTGACAAGGGCAATTTACAGAATGGACAATTTACAGAAAGGGCAGTTGTGCAAGAATCCGTTTCAACTGAAAGGGCATTCCTGAAAAGGCTTACACAAACTTTGGGAGCACTGTAGCCTTTGTGAAATTTTTTAGATGAGATTTGGTTACCTTCTGTGGACATGAAATCTTAATTTTGATTTCAAACCATCTGCGCTATCTTCTAGGGTTTACTAATCTGGAAATTTGGGTTTTTTTCTCCTAAATGTTAATAAAACAGAAAGGAGCAGGTAGTTACTTCTCTTCATAAGCTAAGAAAAACAGAATGTGCTACTTCGATAATTTTGGGTCTTTTGAATCACCATGATTTTTTCAATATAATTTAACTCAAATTGACGAGAGTAAAACACAATATTTAATCGTTTTGAAGTCCTGTATTTGTGTATTTACGGTTGGGATGGTTTTAATATCGAAATGAGTTTTATTGTTTTTTTGTAAAGAAAGTAAGGTGTTTTCTCTTTCGATTATGTAAGCATTTTTTCATTGTCAAATAGACTTGTCATCACGACCGTTTTCATTTTCTAGTGCAATATTCGGCATGGCGTTATTTCCTTGCCAAATGCTTCAACCGTCATTAAATTTTGTCATTCTTAAGTACTTCAGCCTTCACTGTGACATTTTGTCGATGGTTAAAGGCTCTATACAACATCTGATTCTGAAGAAGCAAAGCGGCAGTAAATTGGCGCTAACAGGTTTACATTTTCTTCCTATTTTCTGTCATATGGCTCATTTTACAACAAGATTTTAATTACTTTGATAATTTTCAATTTACTGCTTCTTTTCTCCTTCAAAATCAAATCCCCTCGTTTAAAAAGATTACATTTCTTGATATCAATGACCTACTTTAAGTTTTGTTTTTCCCTAAGACGCGTCTGCCTCCTAAGCTGGAAGTGTGTTTTCAAAATTCTCTCTAAAAGCTTTCTATCAATCCAGAGCCGTTTACATGTGCCTGAATTGTATATTGAAGTCTTTATTTCTTTTACTTCCATTTTAGCGATTGAATTTCTACAGCAATAGAATCAACTGATTTCAAAACATGATGATCAACATAATTCTAAAGTTTTCTTGAATTCTCGAAAACCTGTTTGTCTTCAAAGGCCGCCGCCCCAGTATTCGCTAAAATGCCCAACTAAAGTAATGAACAATGGGACTTTGTAATATTTAAAACCAGACTCTTTTGTTAAACCTAATACTGTTTCAAACGCAACAAAATAGCTCCCGTGAAGTTTTTGAAAGAATGCTCAGTGAGCTGTTCAATGCCATTCAGTGAGGTCTTTATTAGCTTGAGGCCCCGGGGCAAAGATGCCATTGTGGAATCGTAGCTTATCGAAGAGGAGATAAATGATAATGCTGCAGTTTAGTTTCAGAGGCTCTAGGTCTAGGTCATCATTTTTTTAATCACCAATCACAAACCATTGATCATCAATCATCAAAGCCTTTGCTTTTTTCAAGATTCAGAAAGTTTTCAAGTCATTTTATCAACAAAAAAAATGTATAGAGATGGTAATCCTGTTTTAATATATTTATTTAACTTTTAAGCTACTAGTTTCATTTTAGCTCTCATCCAAAAGACTTCCTCCTGTGACTGCTTTTAGAGCATTTTTTATTACTAGTGGTTTTCATAGGCAGCAGAGATGGGACTGGGAGGGGCTGTTATATCATGTTATATTCAGGTGTGAAAAATCTCGCATTTACGACCCCATTCGGGCTGTTATATCTCAATAAAGCAATAATATTCTGGCACAGTCCATATCAAGCCCCCCCTAAACGTTTGACATCCCCTAAGCCCATACTTGTTTTCATTGTTTTGTTTCTTTCATCGTCCAGTTTTCATCTGCTGTAAGGAGAATACGAAAAAGAGAAGCTATGCAAGAAATATCTCACATGTTCAGATAGTTGACCTTCGTATCACTGTAAAATCTTCGAGGTTTGATCGCACAAAAGCAATTCTTTGCCACGAGTGTCAAGATTTTCCTAACAAAAAATGCTTTTGAAGACTTATGGTAAAGTCACACCAAATGTTACTTTGAAAACTGTGACAGTAAGCGGAATGTGACTGTAAGCGGGGCTAAATTGAACAGTTTTGCGTATTTCTGTTAAAATTCCATTTGACAGTAAACAGTAGTGTGACATTAAGAGAAGCCTGTCGCTCTTCAAAGTATAAAACGTCCGAAAAATGATCAAAAATTGTATGCTAGAAAATGTATCAGAAACCTGAGCATAGGATAATAATATTTCCTAGTATGAAATTTTCTATCAATGTTCTGGCGTGTTTTGAAAATGTTACTCTTTTAAGCAATTTTCAAACTAAACTACAAATTTACCTTAAAAGACTTGCTCTACCCAAAAGGCCCTTATTTCTGAAATCCGAATACTAGAATAATTTGATTGCTTCTAACCTTATTGGCCTTAATGTTTTAATTGCTTCAATAAAAAAAATAAAAAAAATTTAGAATGAAAAGTTTCAATAGGCAATAGGCGTACGCCAACACTTGTTCCTAGCTGACCTCTTGCCCCCCCCCCTAGATTTTAGTCGTTCCCCCTTAAAGAAAACTCTCCTCTCTAGCATCTCCCGTCATAGTTTGTCGTTAATGCTTCGTGGCGAGGATTCATACACTCAGAAGCAATCTGACAAAGTGAATCTCTTATTAACAGCAATCGACTTATAGATCATTTTAATCTATCTCGGTATTTCGGTAGCGATAACAAGGCTGATCCAAGCCCATGTACGCAGATGATCGCGTTACCTTTATCTTCTAGAGGTCTAGGCATCAACAGACGAATAACAACTGATCAGTGCGTATAACACGCATTTTGTCAATAGATCTTATTTACGCCATACTGACGTCGACATCTTGTGTGTGGTTTTGAAGTGAAACCTGAAAATAATCGGAATAAAATCATTTCGGCAATCGGAATAAAATCAAGCTTCTTTGGCTTGTCCTTTTAGAAATTGCTTGATGGACGTTCGAGAAATTAATTTAATATAAATCATTTCAATGTAAGGGCGTCAGAAACCTTTTGAAATAAGAGTGTTACAGGAATGGAGGGACACTTTGTTTTCTGGGTTCTTTTCCAAAAGTTCTAACTAGGCCACTTCTCGGAAAAGTTGACGGTTTCCAAATGTTTAAGGGAGCACATGCCCCTTGTGCATCCCATATTCCTACTCCCTGATGGGAAACATTTTTTGATAAAAGTGGTCAATGCTTTAAATTGCTTCTTGGTTTTTGAAGTAGCGTTTCTAATCGGCAAGTTTTGTAGACAAGGATTTTAGTCAGATTTTTCTTATTCTTTGGGAAAGGCAAGTGAGCTGAATTCATTCATATCTTTTTCTCGATTAATCAATTATTTTTACGGTATTGATCTCTTTTTCTTGGTTTTTATTTTTATTAAATCTATAACTGATGAATTCCTCTGAATTTTAAACCAACTTGCCCTTTTTATTTATCTTTATTTCTCGTTTTTGCGAAGATTGAGTTTTATTTAAAGTTTTCTTATTGCAGTACTTTATGAAGTCCTCAAAAAGATTTGTTCTTGTAATTACACTCATTATATAAAACTTGTTGTGAGAAACATGTTCTTAAAAAATTATGAAACTTTAGCATTATGAAATTATGAAATCTGATTTGGTTGACTGATTAGCATAAAACTCTGGACTTAAGCAATAAACATCTTTAAAAATCTAGCAAATTCTTCACAACCAATCAACTCTTTATGTTTCTCATAAAGAAATGAATGCTAAACGAGTGCTGAAATTTGCTAAATCGTTTAGAAACTAGAGTACTAAATTTCGAACTGAGTTTCTTAGGAAAAAATTGAGTTTTTCATTTTAAGTTTTAATCTGCCTACTTTTACGCTTGTCGGGTAAAGCCCAGTACTAATTAAGACATCTGGAATTCAATTTATAATTTTTTTCTTTAGAAATCTCAAGTTTAAAAATAATCTGAAGATGAAGAATTTTTCTTTATGTTAGATAAATTTGTCTTTGTTTCTGAAACAGAAGTCATTTTCGTATAAAAAAGAGTGAAAAGCTTTTTTGCGAACTAAAATTTATTCGCTCAACATGATTAAACTAATGATTATGCAAATTACACTGAAACTTTCATGCAAGCTTACATTGTAATCCTATTTAGAAAGAAGGTAATAAAAATTTTCTTAATCTGATCATGCAAAGCCTCGATGCATGTAGCATCTCGAGTATTTTTTCAAGGAAAAGTTGAGCCTGTTTCAAATTAGAGTTAATTTTGGTAGAAAATTTTGAAGTGAACGCTGAAATCCGTATCTTACAAAGGCTTTCCTAAACCATAGACTTCTAGATGCGAAATTTTCTAATCTTGAATTTATCCATTTTATTGATATCTACAAAGCAGCTGCTGTTAGTTCTTTTATTTTAAGACCGATTTAGCAAACTTGGCATGAATAATTGAGCATGCTTTAGAGTCAACGCTCTTCCTGTTCACTGAATATATAAGCCAAGCATATGGTTGAACCCACGCGGATTCATCTAATATAGAGAGCTTTTCTAAATGGGCTCACAATTCATTCTCATATAGATTGCAGAGTAGATAGAAGGCTTCCAGTATATAATTAAGTGAGTAGGTCAGTAGTTCAGACAGCAAGTGAATGAGTTTGTGATTGTAAAAGGGTGAGGCAACTATATTAACGTAATTATCACGCGAGAAAGAATAAAAGTAAAAACTTAATCGAACCGAAAAAAAAATAATGCAGTAAAGTTAGTGAGTAATTTAATAAATGTATAGGGACATAGGAAAGTACTGTAAACAAGAAAAAAGCTTAGCCAACTACCTCGAAATATTTACATGATTGTCTTTGACTCACATTTACATACTGTAAGTAGGAATTACGTTTTTAAGCAGATAATGAATTAGGTAGCTAGGTAGCTAAGATAATTAATGTAGAATTAATCAAACGAATAAGGTAGCAGTAGGCAACATCGAATAGTGTAACTTATGCTTTAATTGAACAAGCAGTATTTAAGTGCATAATTGATTAAGACAATGAGTAACCGGGTTTTGATCAAGAGCATCTTCATATGAAGTTTTGGTAACAGAGTTTTCTAAATTCTAAGTTGGTGAGGGTAATATGCTTTTAGTGATAGGCATTTTTGGGTGAATTTTTTCATTGTTCAATCAGATAATTTTTTAATGAAAGTCCTTCATTCTGAATCGAATTTTCAGTTAATGAAAGTCGGTCAATAATTCGGAGAACAATATTTCAAGCAAAAAAGAACTAAAAATATGTGCATGATAAGCAAATTCAGTCTTGATAAGCAAAAAGGCT
Source organism: Rhopilema esculentum (assembly GCF_057945365.1). Lineage (NCBI taxonomy): Eukaryota > Metazoa > Cnidaria > Scyphozoa > Rhizostomeae > Rhizostomatidae > Rhopilema > Rhopilema esculentum. Next base: position 782,748 of record NW_028300838.1, read on the forward strand.
GAAGTGAGCATGAACACAGCAGAAGTGTTTGTATGGCCAGCCGATAGGCCGAATGAGTCTTGATTGAATCTGCCTGTGTATTTCATAAGCAATGCAATAATGACAAAGTGCTGCTTTAAATGTTGAAACCAACTTGTGAAATATCTCAAAACAACATGTATGAAGCTTCTTATCCGTTTAAATTCCGTTGGTGTTAGACCTAATTCATCAAGACTGTCCTGTTAGAATCGCTATCTGATTTTGGTAGTAGTCGTCTGAGCGCACCGGTAGCTTTGATTGATTGCAAGTTCCGTTATTTTGTCTGTGGGTGTGAAAAGGCTTTGAGATAATTGAAAATTATCACTCTTGATAAAAAATTGTTCTTATAAATGCATTATAAAATTTAGGCTTTATTTAAACTAGATGGAATAATTCTGCCCAAGCAGGTATTGTACGACCATCATTTCTTTTTTCAGATCCAAACAGAGGCATAAACAAAATGGCAGACACTCAGTGCAGATTACGGTAAGTTTCTCATCCCCTAACAGGGCCAGCGAAACGTATTTGCGGAGGGGCCAAAATATCAAAGTCTTGAAACAGAGGTGGCGCCAGAAATCTTCCGACAGAGGGGCTGGAGCTTCCGACAGGGGGACTAAAATGTCTAAAATAAGCAGTTTTCGTACGTTATTTTGTCAAATTTGCTCCGACAATAACCTAAAATTTCCTCCGATGGGGGGGGGGGGGGCTAGATGCTTCCGACGGAGGGGCTGTAGCTCCCCTAGCCCTCCCCTGGCGCCACCACCGTCTTGAAAGGGTTTAGGAAAGACGAGAAAAATTTTAGAATTATGGTGTCTTAGGAATGGCCAGAAACTGTATCTAAAATGAATTTTGACTGAAGGTGTCGCATAGTTGCGTCTATTGTGATGTTGGTATAAAATATAAAAGTTTTGCAAAGTTTTAGAATAGCCACTATCCTATAGCTCGTAATGAAACCTTTTTTTAGATTCAAAAGTACCCGAAATAAGATGGGGGAGAAAAATAAATGAAACACGGATTAATAAAAAACATTAACGTTGAAATTTCAACAGAAGAACTATCACCTAAAAATAAAAAGTTAAGCAATTTTGTACAGTTAAGATATAGCTTTGTCACACTTAACTTTTTCGGAAATTAAGTGCTTTAACAAAAATTTGAACAACCTTCAAACTGGGCTTGTCAAAATGAGTTTAAATAGAATTTATAATTGCGTCGATATTTTCTTTTTCTTAGTGGGAATAGATTATCCAAACGATCAAACTCTGAAGTTTTCTTGATGATACTTTTTAAGAACAAATCTGCCAATACTTTATTTCTCATATCCTCAAAAAAGTTTTTTCCAGCTGTTTCTTTTCCTTCAACAGCTGATTTATCTCTTTTTGTAATGTTTCTGAGAAAGTTTTCGCTAACAAATAGACCTTGTGTGCCAAGTTTAGGCAATGGAAAAAACAAAACTCCGTCAATTTGTGCTGGCACCAAGTTATTCTGGATTAGGTTTTTCGATATATTTGCTAAGCCAAGCTGTTACTCATTAATAACTTAGACAATGACCGATTTCTTCGATCTAATTCCCATATTCAATTTTATATATGTCTTCAATGGTAAAGACATAGCAACCAAGGTAAAGCTAAGGACACATTTAAGAGAATACTAGGCAAAGTTACTTACAGAATCATATACTACATTTATTTCCACTTATGCTTAAAATTTTTCTTTAGCTCTGCAGAAAAGTGAGGGACCATGCCCCCCGGCCCCCCTGGTTTCGCCGGCTCTGCCTAAAGCCTCCTCCTGTTTCTGAAATTTTTGCATGGCCAACTTGGTTTAAACGAAGCAAGCAGGGCCGTTGCTACGGCAGGGCGTGTGGGTACGAGAACCTCCTCCCCTCCTTGGAAAATATTCCGTTGCAAAAACGATGAGATTTACATAAGGGGGTGCTTCGTCGGCAAATATTCAGACCCGTCAGCAAATAAAGGATGGTTCTTACGCTTTGTCGGCAAATGGAGCCTGTACAACACTTTGAACATAATAACTATCGATGTCCCTGCGACGGGAGCCAGTATGGGGGTCATACCAAGACAATAATGCAGTGTACTCCGGTGTGCTGCATTTTGAATGTGATGAGCGAAAATTCAGCTTAACTTGAAAAATGACTTTGTTTATGAAAATAAATATAGTTACTACGTTTTAACCTGATAAACCTGATAAAAATTTTTTCACGTACAAAGTTCTTTCTCAAGTTACTTTAAATTAAATATAATCGAATATTGCCATATCGTTTCGTAAAACTTGTTTCGTTGCATCGTTATAAATGTTGCACGCGATATCTGGGTGGATATCGGACATTCTCCCTTCAACAAATGATGCTGCAAACAGTTTTATATAGCAATGTCTGTTTTCATGTCAAAACTGTCATTGTATACAAGCATAGATATTTCAGTTTAGCACACGTTATTCAGGTTGGGCGGGAACGTAATAGGCTATAGAAAGAGGATTCAGGCGCACCCATTCAAGCAGGATTGAAGGGGAAACCAGCTTTACAGGGTTCTAGATTGACTTCCCATTCTCTTTATTAATCTTGTCTTTTTAAAAATTGAAATTTACATAAAGTTATTCAAAAGTTTGCAAAACAGACCTGCCTCCTGGAGGACCTTTTGGGACCATAGAGAACCGAAATGATGACGTCACAAAATATATTTCTAGAATGTTTCAATTTTGACCATTTATCCCAAAGAGCATTATGAGATACCTATCAGTTGAATGTGTTTGGCTGAAATATGGCAACATCAGCATAGGCTCTTGCCCCATCAAACCTCCTTAATTTGGTCTTTGCTCATAACTTTGTGAACCAGGCCAGAATAACAGTAATCCATTAACAAACTTAAAACCTTTCATTGGCCATATTTCGTTATGGCCATATGGTATTTTTATGCCGCTCTTTCAGATTGTGCGGTCAAAATTAAGAAATTCTAGAAACATATTTTTGATGACGTCACACTTCAGTACGCTATACCCTTTAAAACTGTTAGCAAGGCCCTTTTCATTGAGAGAGTCAGAGGTTATGAAGAGGATGATGTGTAGAGTAAGATAATTCAATTGGAAATGAAAATCAGTCCAACTTACTTAAAATAACTTACTTACTTACAACTTACTTATTCGATGTTTTGTATTCCAATTTCCAAGAGGATTTCAAACAAACTCAGATTGGTATCACGATTCGCTAGTGTTTTGGTATCATGATTCGCAAGATTGGTATCATGATTCGCAAGGGTTCCTCGTAATTATGCAATTTAATTCTATTTGCTTGTCCAATTTATGTTAAAATTTCGATGTTCAATACAATGTTGTGGTAAATAAGATAGTTGACTTTATACCTCAAAAATTTTTACATCTTCCAGAGGCATTTTAGCGATAAAAAGAAAAAATTTTGAGATAGAAAGGAACAGTGTTGAAAAGGTGCACAATTTTTGACTGTAAATACTTTGGTAGTCGAGAGAGGGGGCCGGTTCATGGCCGCTGATAAATACGTCATAGATATAACCCTACTCCGTTTTGTAGCTTTCAAGGTTGTATGAATAAAGGGGAGGGGTTGCTGAATACAATCCTGAAAAATTGACATTCATGTCCAAATACTTTTTGCAGTGCCTATCTTATCGTTTAGTTGAAATCATTGTAATCACAAATTTGCAGGTGTTTGTGTCCAGTGTTAGGAAGCAATGACAAACAACAGATGATATCTATCTTAATCATAAAACCAACATTTCGACACGAATATCTGTGCAAGGTACACATTCTTTCAAAAGTTGTTATTAGCAAATAAAATCATGAAAGGTTCCGCGATCTAAAAAAGTGCTTTTTTGACGGCTGCAGAATTGATCAGTAAATATGTCGCGCACTTGTGAAGCCAGGATTTGCCTTTTCAACAATGAACAAAAAGGATCGGCTACTAAGAGGGAAATAAGCAGATTGAATTATTGGATGTACCAATTTCTATATACGGGTGAAATTTGAATTTCTAATTTTGTGCAGGCGTGTTGAAGCTCTTACAGTGGATACTTTCAAAGGAACAATCAAGATCTCGTGTTGTATCCGGTACTTTTGCATTTTCTTAAAAATTACTGAAGATCGGGGCTTTAACACGAACAAATAAAGTGCATTTATTTGCATATAAACGCGACTGTTGATTAGCGAACTTGAAAGCAGGTTAGAAGTGGGGGGAGGGGATACTTCTATGATGCTCAGTGACGCCACAGAATGCAAAAGATTAAGGCAGGAGGGGCAGTGTTGGTGCTGAGGGTAAATGATTTTTTCCGCTACAATAATCGATTATTTGTGAGGGGTAGGGAAGGGGGGTGCAAAAATAAAATATTGACATGGGCCTGTTCCACCAATACAGCTGGGATTTTGGCAATCAAAGGGTCTAAACATAGGCATAATGTTGACAATATTCTCCATGCAAGTCGAAATTTTTGGTTTCACGAAAATCATGGCAATAATAGATGGGTTGGCTGTAAAACTTTGATTGTCCACTTAGTTTTAATACTCAGCTATCAAACTAGCAAACTAGCAGGTTAGAAGTTTGGGGGGGGGACGTACTTCTATGATGCCTCTGATGGTGAAACTCTTTGAAAGAAGTTGGAATTTTGCATCAACAAGGTTAAAAGGTTCAAGAAGCTTCGCTTTAAACGAAGAAACAGAAGTCAAAAAGTAGACCTCGGACAGAACACCGACATTACGAAGCGACCTTGTGGGGTTCCTCAGGGATCATGCCTCTGTTTGATATCTTTCTTTTTTTATGTACACCTTTGAACTTTTAAATTTTCAATGTATAATGTATGTATCGTAGTATGATCTACTGTTCTTAAAAAAATTATATTACAGTCTGTCTTAAATGCAAACTTATATTTTCTAACTATGAAGAATTTGGTAGAAAGCAAAGCAAAAAATTCTGTTGAGGCAGGCAGTGATGAAAGGCGGTTTAAGAAGGAATACATGATTTCTTGGCACGTCTTATGCAATGCTGCAGCTAAGATAAAAGAGGATTTTCTTTAATTTTGTGAATACATAGAATGGGAATCAACAGATTTATAGATACATGAAGGACCTGATCACTATGACAGTACTACGAAGGGCCAAAACGACCGTAAGCTGTAAGATCATGTATTCGATGTAAAGAAAGATCTTTTAAAAAAACTTAACGAAAGGTTACTTGCTTTGACCATACTTTTTTTGAACTCTCTACTTTTTACCCTAAAGGCTAATTTTTTATGACAATAAGCTTTTGCTTCTTCAGTCATGTATAAGATATGTTCTGTTGCTGTTCTGTGCACGCCCCTCCCCCCCCTCCTTATTACATTATGTCAAATGAAACCTTCCTTTAGCATTGGCAACAAAAGTCATTCCTCTGTTTTTTCGATGATCATGCGATTACCTCTATTAGAGAAACACCGGTCCTTTTTAGGAAGCATGACACCTAGTGGACACCTGTCCCTCATTAGCTTACCTTGAATCAAATTTCCCATTGTGGTGTCGAAAGTTTCATAGAAATCGAATCTTAGCCCTCCCCCTCACCCCCTGTAGTGTCCCAGCAAATGTTAGAGCAAGTGAAAACGTAAATGACTTCACGTGGTAACAGGTAATATAAATAATGTCACCCCTGGAAGAATAATGGTCCGTCCACAAGCAGCTCATTTGTAGATCATAGAGAATGGATAATCGAAGCTCTCCTTAGAAAATATCGGACAATAATTGTAATACAAAGAGGTTTTGTTGGTTACCTGCAATAAGGTACATCCTGGACCAGCAGTGCCTTTCTGGAGCTTTTTGGCCACTGTGGATCATCAAGGTTGGCGAGTTGTTATTATGACAGTCATTCAGTAGAAGATGGGCCAATTACAATTCAATTTCCAATACCGATTTTGAAGACTAAATAAACTAGTTATGTTTGCCTACCATCAGATGCTTCAACTATATAGATTTTTTATAATTGAATAATTTTGAAGACCTGGTTGTTGTCCGATTTGTACTGCTTTTTACCTACCTGATATACACGAACGAGCAGTGGTGTAGTTGCTATTGCTCAGTGAAGTTGGTGAAACTGGTCAAAGAGTTGACAGGGACAGCTTTCCTGCAACAGGGGGTTTGATTTCTCAGAAGCTCAGATTCGGTGCCAACAAGTATCAAGTCATTGCAGACGTCTGAATTTTCACGGTTCGCATTGGTTAAACCCTACAAGCAGCTTGGTTTAGCGGGTAAACGTTTCGTGGGAATTCATTTGAAGGATCCATCTTTCTCAATCCTCTGGATTTTTAATGCAATAAGAGACAATCCTTGTGAACAGGATTAGCTCGAGAGAGACGATTCCTGATAGATAAAGCTTACAAAATCATTGAACGTAGACGTTGTTGGAACCAAGGAAAACTATCACCAGGACAAATAGACATAAATATGACAGATCAGTCGTTTAAGAATCACTGACATAGAACGAATGCAACACTGGGAGATCATTGGAATTCACAGTTCTATGAAAGTGCTCACTTCTCAAAACAAGTTGATGTAACAGAAACAGAAATCGTTAGCTGGAAGCGTAACAGAAATCGCCGTGCGTAGCAGGAATCGTTAGTTGGAAGTGCTTTAATGGTCATCTTGGAAAGCGACAGCAGATTCCCTATTCGCAAGGTCGCTTTTTGTTGTCGATAGATTAAAATAGCTGAGCAACATTGAGCAGCTGGAAAACAAGTTTCATTTTGGATCAATTTGTGCACACAGAGGTGCTTGTGACGTCAAGACTATTCCTGCTTTGCGAAATACTAAACAATGCTAAAAGCAAAGGCTGGAAAGTCAGCGTCTCTTCCACCAGCCATTTGTAAGACTGACATCATTTCAGTAGGCTCAAATGAAAGCGAGATTGTCTCTGACACTCGAAAGAGATCGCATACATGGCATGGAATAGAGGAAATAACTGATAATCTATCAAATAATACTCCAGTATTGACACTACCACATTCAGCTTCAAGGAGGCGATCTGGAAGAGACCACCAGGACAAATGGGAAACTAGAATAAAAATCATTGTAGAGCAGGAGTTGTCAGAGAGACTAAAGAATGTTGATTACGATCATGTGGATTGCAAAGAGCTCTGCACAAACCTGAACAAATCTGTTCACGATAAGCTTAAAAGCGTCACCGATATGGCATTCAAAATCATAGTACTCAGCTTTATTGGTGAACTTCAAGGAGATGGAATCGAGGCTGCCACCCAATGCACTTGGGAACCGCAAAAGGATACCATGGTTACTGCGTATTTCAAAAACGAGACTTTGTTTGCTTTAACCAATATATTCATGACACGTGTGCCAGAGACAACTGTATAGTCTATGATCCATATGTATAATTTTAGCATCATTGGTATAGTAACATTAAAACATAGTTGTTGAACAGGCTTTGACACTGTCATTGAAGTGATTGAAGCATTTTACAGCATGATTGCTAAAACTGCGATCAAATTTGATCATCTTATCTGATTACATATCATACTGATTCACAAAACCAAGAAGGGGTCCTTAACGTTTTGATTGTTTGCTCCGCCTTTAAACATTGACTGGCCAGAATTCCTCCTTTAACCAGAAATTAATTTCCTGGTAGCATGTTTAAAAGAAAGTTAAATTTGCCGTTGATTAATTTGAGCAAGACCTTCTATCTTACTCCCTCTTATCAGGGCATATATCTGCAAGCAGTTTTTTTACATGTTCATGAAATTTGAAATAAGGTTTGCTTCAGGAGACAGAGTCATTCGCCTATAAACATTTGTCTGTATCATTAACTTAGTATAAAAATTCAAGGAAGATTCGAGTTAAGCAACTTAAATTATATCACAGTTCCACATCACAAAAACTGTCATCAGAATAGTCCCCTTTGTCAAACTTTTCAGATTTGCGTTTGTCATCAATATCTCTCTGAAGTGGAGTTTCAGATTTTAACACAAAATTGAAGCACTGATCAGGGGGCGCAGTTTAAACAATCATAACAATGGTTTGAATGTAACTTGTGAATTTATTCTTTAAAAAAAACATAACACGAGATTATAAAGAATTGAGTACGTATGTTTTAAAGAATCAGTGCTGTGTTTTGTACCAGGTTAATTTTCCTTAGAATAACATATGGATCGCCACTAACTGATATTCCTTTTTTTAATATAAGTTTTTAGTAAGTCATTTACTGATCTATGCTCAAAACTATTTCGAATATTTTGGTACATTCCTTGTGATCAAAACTATTTCGTTCGATTTAGTCCATTAAACAAGTTTCAGAAGAAAACCATTCTACTATTGCTTACATATTTTCGCCATTAGATTTGACTTCAGGAAGTGGTATGTAACGCCAGCATTCTACATTTCTTGTATACTTGTATACTCTCTGTCCCTAAAACTTGTCTATACTATTTCCGTGGTGTTTTTTCATCAACAGTGTTAGTAACTCTGTATAGAACTAAATCAATAAATGTGACACCTTTTTTCGAAAGAAAATAAGCAATAACATATATATGTGCCTATTTACACGACGTTTTACGATTACGAATCAACTTTCAAATCAAATTAAGTGTAGCTATTTCTTGACTGTTCACTTTCACGTCAATTGATGGCTGGCTAATGTTACAAAAATACAAATTTTCAGGATGAAATATTTTACGAATTCAAGTGTGTGCGAATTCAGTGGCGTTGTCTGGTTGCGTCCTCATTTATGCACCTCAATGAAAATAACCACAAAGAAGGATATTTTCCCAGATTTGCCCCTTAACTATTTCCTATCGTATATTTATCTGCATGTCCCTAAGGAACTTTCTCCATACACATTAGAAAACTATATACATAACGAACTGCCTAAGTTGCATTGTTATAATGACTAGGACTTGATTCCATAATGACTAAACATGACATGCAATGTGACTGTAATGAATGGTGCAAGCATCGTTATAAACGCTCCTTTATAAAGACTAACTTGCAGCCCAAAGATTGTCACTCCACGCATCTTTTTCAGTTCACTGACAATATCACATTTTGTGTTCTTGTTATTGATCAGCAAATTCAGCCTTCTCTGCTCTTCAACGTCAAGGTCTGTTACTTCATCCGCTATCCGCAACAATGCTCTCTCGTGCCAGGCAAGCAGCGTCAGTGGTATTAAAAACAGTACAACCACTTCTAGGAATCCCACAATGCTTTCGAGGAACACTCGAACACTACGAGCCTCTTCATCGTGAAATTTCAACTGGAGATGAGACGGACCTGAGTCTGAGCTCTTTATTGTTACCATTTTTGATGGCGTTTTTTCGGCATTCAGCAAGTAACCGAGAGTGATGTTCATCAGCCTTTTGTTGACTTTCTGCAGCTCAATATTCTGTGCAATAAGGGCTTTAACCTGTTTCAGGTGTTCGGGCGTTTGGAAGTAGTCTTCCTCCATGTTTGTTTCTTCAAATGCTTGGTTTGTGTGGTCAAGTTTCTGCATCTTTTGTTTCAATTGAACAATATCTGCGATAAACATTTTTGCATTGGGCTTCTGTCCATTATTATTCAGCTTGACAGTGCTTGAGACAGTAGCATTATTGTTCTTGGCCATCTTGAATTCCATTCTCTCAATGCAAGAGAACAAGCCGGTAAATGCTGTCATTAATATTAGTGCCATATGACAACTCAGGTACCACTTCAACTTGATGTCCGCTGCCCGGATTATATTCTTGCAATCTCGGATTTCTCTTTCCGCATACGGTTCGCCAAGGCTGACGTTTATACACTTCAGTGTCCTCCCAAGAGTGTCAATCGAAACTTTGACCAGGTACAAAACAGCAGTGACAATGCAGAAGGAAGGCACTGTTGCGATTCTGAAGGCCAAGTACAACAAATCACAAATTACAATATTTTCATACTTGTCTGCTTTGCTTCCATTTTTTTCATTACTCTGTCGCTGCATACTATCATATAGCTGCAAAGCATGAAATGCTGCTGGCAAAATCAGGACCAATGTGGTAATAATAAGTACATACCATACGCAGTGTCGCCTTGCTTTCTTGAAAACATCGCGAGGCAGGCGCAGGCAGGATACCAATACCTCTATGTGGCCTGATCCAAAGTATGCCATTCCAAGGACATAGGCTACAGACCATTTGAGCTGCCACAATACATCATGGGCGTATGTAAAAGGATAGTTACTCTCGGCCACAACAACAGGCCTGATATGCTTGCTACTTAGTTTGCCAATTCCAAATTGGAAAAGATGGTATGTGGCAATGAGTGCGGTGGCGATTACTTGCCAGAAGCGATAAAGGTAGCCATACCTGGATTTAAGCTGTTTTTTTGTAAAAAATCCTGTGATGTTCACGAGAAAGAGGCACTTCCACCACACCAAGCTGAGCCGCAAATTGGAACCTGGCAATAGATTCAAGTCGTCACCTTCATCCAATCTGTTGTAAACATTTGCTTCATCGAAACCCTTTTCAAGTTCGCCCAGCTCGACTTTTTTCCTCTTCTTTTCAGTTTGCTCTATTTGTACTTCCAAATCGGGAATAAGGCAGGTTTCTTCTGCATCAATTATGAAAACATTTTGATTCACTACACCAACCCCTTCACCTGCTTCTTGGTCGTCCATTTTGTTCAATGTTTTGTTGGTAATAAGCTTTGGTCACTTAACCCGTGGTTTATCCCCTTCGAACTTGCAGGTAAATTCCCTTCCTAGAAGTCATGTGCAACTTGATAACAAAGAAGGCGGAACGCGGAAGTGTCTCAGGTTTCATACAGAGGACTGAGACTAGATCTCAGGGCTTGGCCTAGTTTTTGAATGATTAAGCTATAAACGAAAATGTCGCTAGGTATCATATTCTGTGAAGCAAAATCACTGATTCGCACTCAAAATAACAATTCGAAATGCTTGGAAATACAAATGGAATGTTGGGTATAGACACTTCTTTTTTCTTCTCAATATCCAATGCCTACTCTTTGGTGCTTACTACAAGGATGGATGATTATTCGGACGCCTCTGCCCGGTTAATTAATTTTGGCAAACAGTGTCCAATGATTTTAGTCCATATGCAGTAGAATCATGGTTTTTTACGGTTTGTTTGATAAGAGACTTGTTTTAGTTGTTTTTGTATGTTACATTTTTATATATGAAATTCTAAGCATATATAGTGCACTCCCTTTAATTAACGTAACTATCAGTTTTTTACGAATTCTCCCTCCTTCCGTTTATTATCACCCCATTTTTATTAATTTTTAAAAATTTCCCGACTCCAAACTATTAAAACCTTGCTTCTATTTAGAACTTGAGAGTAAGTCATTTGCCTTGCCTTAGTAGCAAGTCAGGGATGCCTGACGGGGTAATGAGGGCCAAGCTTCAGGAACACGGGATTTAAAACATTGACCAGATTGACCCTTCAATTGACCAGATGTTTTAGTAGTTAAGTTGTTTCTTTTTGTTTGATGAATATGATAGATGCTAAATTTTCAGTGCCATTTATAGTAAGATCCTTATTCTTATGTGAAAAGGCCTGTTATTTTCATTTCTGAGGTTAGTTTTTACGTTTCGTGAGAAATGAAGGAGTTATTGGCGATCTTCTACGCCAAAATTTGCCATCTTGGTTTTCAGAATGAGTAGACAGTGATGTCACGGGAGGGACCCGATCGCCTCCTCCTACGAGTTTTGTATCGTAGTCAATGAGGGAAATCTAACAGGTCCAAGATGAGCGATATTTCCAGAGAAAGTAGTGGCAGCGAGGATGAGATTTTTGAAGGTAGCGCTTACATTATTACAAAAACGAGTTTCTCCCATGACGTCACAAGAGAACGGCGAATGATGATAAAGCGACTTGGCTAGGCCACACTACTTTGCTTAATTTCAATATCAAAACGCTTTTTTTTGAAAAAAAAGTTCAGATCTACTATAAGAGCAGTGCAACGCTTCAATTAAGAGAATAAAAAAAATCATGTCACAGGCACTTTAAGGTATTCTACAGTTTTTATGCAATAAAACAAGATTGCCGATTGTTCTCATTTAAACCTAATATAGGTTTAGCTAAAGGTTTTCCGTGAGTGATTGAGATTAGATACTTATTGTATAGTTCCATTCAAGGAGGCTAGGTCTTGTAGCACAAATAGACTGGGTGGGGTCTAGGGAGTGGTAGCTAGAAGAGCCCATAGCACAAAGTACAGAGGGACCGCAGAGGCAGATAGGGTGCTGAGAGCGCTTATTCCCCCCTTTGTTTATGCGTTTCGGTAACCTTATGCATTTCGGTCTGGGTACACAAACGCATGACAATTTTGGTTTTGCAAAAACGTACCCAAGCATTTAAACAATAGAGTACCAAAACGAATGGTGGAATTTAGCATGCAAGACAGTCCGGGTACACAAACGCACGGCAATTTCGTCTATGCAAAAACGTACCGAAGCACTTAAACAATAGGGTACCAAAAAAGCAAAACGGCCCGGGTACACAAACGCGTGTCAATTTTGTTTGTACAAAAATGCACCCAAGTCTTTAAGAAATAGGGAACCGAAACGAATGGTGGAACTTAGCATGTGAACCAGCCTTTAAAATGGGGTGCTAATAAGAAGCGGTGTTGTGATTTCCCTTGTTGAGCTTATGCAATAAAAAGTACAACATTATTCGCGACTCCAAAGTCAAGTGTGAAATTTTAAAGTCGAAAAGAGTTGTGTTCAATTTGTTACTCATAGCGTGTCAAAACATCACACTACGATGAAATCACAAGATTTGAAACACGTTGCGTTTCACAATGTTACACTTTTGCATAGGGTACCAAAAGGCATATTACACCGGCAATGAGTCTTCTTGCTTTTGGCTTTTACAGGGCCCGCGCCAATGGGGGGCCGGGGTGGCCATGGCCCCCCACTTTTTTGCGAAACAAGTAGTTTTAAAACTGCAATAGAAGGGGTAAGAAGCCTTAGCCCCCTACATTTTTAGCCTTGCCCCCCCCCCCCCCACTTTAAAATTCGTGGTGCGGGCCCTGTTTTAGCTAACAATACCTCATGATTGCCTAGGTTGATAAGAAGAGATATCTAAGAGGAGATATTGTACCAGACTTGTTTAGCAGCATCCAACCAACAAGCTTTTGTGATTTATACATTCTACTATTTTGTTTTTGCAACTTGTTTCGTTGTTTGATTGTGATTTCGGAGACCTTTTTGCCATCGTTTGCATTTTTGTGTTGCAGGGATGAGGACAAGTGTGACCTGTTCGTTGAAGTGATTGAAACAATTATCGTAAATTTATAACTTGTTCTCAACTAGGTATACATCTGGTGACCTTTGGAGCTATCCCCAGTATCTTCTGCAGACAAAGATCAAGCGATTGCCAGCCAAAACAATGCACTGACCTGAGTACCTGTCCATGCTTCGCTGGTCGCCTGCCTTCGTTCACGCATGCGCATACATCTACGCAATGCTGCCATAAAGAGCAGCCTACATAGCAAGTAAGCGCATGGGAGATTCTCTACACAGATATAATGCGCGGTGCTGGTTTCACCGTAAAATATTTGCCAAAATGTAGCGGAAAAGACAATTGCTAGTCTGCTCGTACATATAACCATGATATGATTCGTCTGAGGGGGAGACGAGGTGATCTTCAGAAAGAAAACTTGGAAAAATTTGCTTAAACACATTGCGCGGCTAAAAGATGACCAAAGTGAAACAAGGCAGATTCTATGAAATGAAATCAACTGGATGGGATTGCAATATCGAGGTATATATCTGCTGTTTTTCTGCGACTTTAGCATGTTCATAGTTTATAAACCGGCCTAGTCGAGTCATGGTCCTACCTTGCTTTGATTTGGTGGTTTACAGGTAGGACAGGGTTAATCATGGGCTGCTCATTCACGACCATTATTTTCGTTTTCAAGGCTCGCATGTATATAAAGTTGCGAACTTTAACTGATATCAAATGCATGTACATCTTATAAAAATATAAGGCTCAATTTCTGCAAAATGTTTGTTCTGCTGATCAGCTTCAATTGCTACTTAAATATTTGCGAAAGACTTCAAACAATCTTAATACATAGAGAAGCTAACTGTGTACCAAATTTACATTGAAGGAACAGAGTAAAACTTCATGAAACGATTAAAGGGACAGAGAGTAGAAAATTCATAACGACAAATATCAGTCGGTGTAATCGAAGGATAGTTCACTATTGCAAATAGCGTACGAGATTTTCCTAAAAACAAAAGGATATCCAGAGATTTTCAGATAAAACAATAGGATTTTCACCAAAGATGTACGAAATTTTCATCAAGTGATTTGCCCCTCGGATATAATTGTGAAAGTTTGATAGGCCAAGAAATAATCATTAAAATTCCGTGTAGCTAGAAATCTTGTCAAAAACTATATCATATTAATCTTTCCGCTAAGGCCTTTTCACCTTCAAATGATACTAGAACACATTTAAGTCACCACGTCACTATAAAATCACAATTTATTCAAAGCTGCTTTTACCTTTCTGGGTTATAACATCGATGGCTGGAACCTGTAAGCCCCGGCTGTAAAAAATCGTAATAAATTGCAAATAGCTTGTCTTGGGGTGATTGGTATCTGTCTTGTATTAAAGCTCATATTTTGCTGATATTTTCAAATAACTTTAAGCTGGAGATATTTTCACTCTTTCTTTTCATCATATTAAACGAGTTTGTTTTGATATACTACTAACCTTAATACTTACATTAGTACCCAGTTCCCTTCCTACTCTGGAGACATGCTTCAATGTAAAATGAACTTGAATTTTTATTACATAAAAAACGAAGTGTCAGAGCTCTTATGTGGTTTGGCTATACTCTTTTCTGGCTATGCTCTAATTTTTTTTCTGGTTGAATGGTGAACCGAAAATGTTGAAAATCAAGGGACGTCTCATGAACGTTTTTTATTTTTATTTTGAAGCTACAAAATAAGGATTCAATCATTCTTATAAAGATAAACACTTTTACAGTACTTATCGATTTTTTCAAAATGTTTGTTTTCATCTGCATTTCAAAATGTTTTACAAATAATGTTACCTACCTTGCTAAAATAGATTATTATTTGATCGTTATAAACAAGTGTAGGTAGCCATGTCCTGATCATCAAGTTTGCCTCTTAAAATAAGTAGCTGAATTATTTAACTGAATCGTTTGGTTCATTAGGGATATGGGGGTTGGTGATTGTGCACTTTCCGTCGATTGAAGTACCCAAAATGTCCTCTAAACACTCTATCCCTTTAAAGACGGTCCGGATATGATAGCCGGGGTCGTGTCATTTAGCGGGATCAATTTGTGTAACAAAATTCAGTATACAAATGAGAATTATTGGCAGCATGAATACAAGTCAATTTTAGAATATCGTCAGCTACTGATACAGTAGACTTGCCTTTAGATCAAGCTAATTACGTATCTATTGTACATACTGCCAACCATGTGCGGTTTTTAATGTCTGGGGCATTACTCAACCAAGTCCTGGCCTTTTCATTTTTTTCAACTGCTCATAGCCAACCAAGTACCTGCTTCTAGCAAAATATTCAAAATATCTCCATACTGTTGCCTGCATCGCTTGTTATTTAGGGTGCGACCTTTGCTAGAAGTCCTTTTAACGCTCTGTCGCTTACGTCTCGTTTTGAACATATTTTGATGTAGTTTAAAAGAATCCGAGTCTGAGAATCAGTTAAGAATTAGAAGGAAACTAAGAAGAAGCTGAGGCTGTCGTTATCGTTATCATTACGTATGTTGTTGTCGTTGCAAGAAACTTGCTAGTCTGCTCGTACATATAACCATGATATGATTCGTCTGAGGGGGAGACGAGGTGATCTTCAGAAAGAAAACTTGGAAAAATTTGCTTAAACACATTGCGCGGCTAAAAGATGACCAAAGTGAAACAAGGCAGATTCTATGAAATGAAATCAATTGGATGGGATTGCAATATCGAGGTATATATCTGCTGTTTTTCTGCGACGCTAGTTATAAACGCAGAAAGTTAAGAAATCAAAACTACAGCATTCAACTTCATTTGGACTGAAGAAACTGTTAGAGTTACGCGGAAGATTGTTGCAGACATGCGATAATGACACACAAGATATTCATTAACCAAACGAATTCTGCCATATTGTATTTACAAAAGCACTCGGTAAATTAAAAGGTTAAGTGCTCCATGTAAAGAGAGAAGATGAAACGTCATTTCTAACAGAAACTACGACAGCCCTTGATGAAAACCGATTTAAAGTGATATTTTATATATTTGAAGGTCTAAGATCTGTTACATAAGTATTAATTTAAAAAACGCAGCTAAAAAGTTTTACCATCTGACATCTTCACACAAGAGACAAAAATTCAGCGTTCCAGCGTTTATATAGGGAGCCTTGTATTGGTAGTCCAAAAATCAGCATCTTGTGTGAAGCTGCAATTCGCGCCTAAGCCACAAACCTAAAACAGGCCAAACGCTGTTGGCGTAGTTTGTATCGAACTGGCGAGAGAAAAAACATAAAATGACATTGCAGGTGTCAAGGAGGGTCTTTTGGGGTCTCAAACGTCGAACTTCTCATGTACCGAACTTGAATAAAGAATACAGTACATGAGAATTGCGACGTTTGAATCAATTAGGAATTGCAAGTTTAATTAAAAGCAGCAGAAAAATTTGGATCGGCAGATCTTGGCGAGCTACGCAAGCAAAACGCGACTGGGTTTCAAACGTCGAACTTTTAATGTACCGAATTCAATGCATAATTTATTTATTGCTCTTTGTCCAAAAAGTATCATGTTCAAGACGATATTCCACCAACCCTGGCTGCGTTGAAGTCTTCTGCATGTTCTCTTCACCTCCATTCCTTGTTTGGCTGCTGTCAGTTTCCTCGAAGCTGTCAACAACAAGACAACAAGTAGCAACACTTGAACTCTCCTTCTTCTTTGCTTCGCTACAATCTTCAATCTTGCCTCTTCCAGTCTCCTCTTCCTTCTGGGTTCCAGCAGCAGTCTCCTTACAAATGCGAAAAGCATGTTCTCGGGCCATATTGAATGTCCGTAATCAAACCTGCAATACTTAAATACTTCATGTATGAACAAGGCATGTATGAACAAGCCCGGCGAGCAGCACAAAAATTTCGATGTTTGAAACGGGAGTTGTACCAAACAAGCCCAGGTGCTGCACCAAATTGAAGAAGTTCGCATTCAAAAGTGTAGGAGAGAAGGAGACTCACCTGCCTCCAAATGTGTTGGAGAGTAAAGTTAGAATTCTATGGATACAGACCTATAAAATTTGCTTTTTTGCAAATATGTTGTATAGAACGAGTATTATCCATCATTTATAATCAATATAAAAAATCCATGGAAAGATATTGCTGAAATGTTAGAAAAGGCAGGGCACTGGGGGCTTGTCCAAGGAAACTGTGTAAAAAGGACGCCCTTTCAAAATTCGAAAACGTCATTTTAGTAGAGGTAAACAGCACTTTCCGTAGGTTCCCTGAATGCTCCTCCTTTAGCTGAAACACTATTAATCAATGCAAGCTATGGACCTCAATGAAATACCGTAAAATAGGCTTAAGCCACCCAGCGATCAAAGTGCCCTTGACCTCAGCCTTTTTCTTATTATGGAAAGTCAAAAGACATTTTGCCACTTTCAAAAAATGTTTGTATGCCTGGTGCTTGCTGACGACATTACTGAAAGGTCGTAAGCGATTATTATGTGCCAGAAGTAAGCCTATTTGGAAGATACTTAAAGGCATTTGACACAGGTAAAAGTGGTTTACAGTGCCAGGTAAAAGTGACACAGGTAAAAGTGGCTTAAAGCCGCTCGACCACGAGCGGTTGACCAATCAAATTGCGCTCAGAGAAAAGCACGTGAACAGTTTCCGCCTTTCTGCAAATTGGTGAAATCCTAGAGGAGCGCACAGTGATTTCACGTGTGCGGTTTTCATTACCTTTCTTGTGCGCGTGCTCTGATCAATTTGGCCTAAGTTATTTTTGGATTCGCTGTACTTATGCTTGTCAAATGTCTTTAAGCAGATCGAGATACAAATATCAGTTACGAAAAAAAATGAGTAGAGGAAGCGAATTGTTTTTCAAATGCCCTTGTCTTCTAGCCTGTCTCGTTGCATCGGGGTCGTACAGGCGTCACTGAATGCTGCAAACAGACACATTTATCTTAAAGACAGTGGCGTAGCGAGGGCGTGGCAAGGGGGGCAGACGCCCCCCCTCTCTGGGAAATCTCTGGGAAAAAGCGTTTTCTGGCGTTCAGAATGGTGTGGACCCCAATTTTCCACCTCTCAACTCGTTTTTCCCCCTCCAATCTAACAACCCTGGCTACGCTACTGTTTAAAGGTACAAAAATAGTACTATGTCTGCCAATTCCACACCTAAAAAGTGTAGTCATATCTGATTTGTTTGAGTTGCCATGTCATATCTGAGTTGCCATGTTTACCTTGCAATTTGGCTGTTACGCTGTCTACCTTGAGAATCAGATCTTCAACAAGAGGAATCTTTTGAAAAAGTGCCCACTGCTAAGCACTTCTCTTTTAGCATGATTTATTCAATATTTACAAAAATGTACTTATGTTGCATTCCCACGTATCGTTGGTAGTTAAAAACATTTCGATGCAACAGCTGGCATTGATAAAGGCATGATGCATCAGCTTCTCTGATCTGTTTGCAATTAAGGCTTATGCTAAATTGACGCTGATAAAATAAGCTCTGCAGTTAAGTATTTCCTTTGAGAAGGGGAAAACTGTTCTTTTCTATGATAGCTTCAAAAGTTTATTACAAAGTAGAAGCCTGCATATGGTAACTATGTCAAGTCGTTTTAATTGTAGACAGACAGGAGGGTAGGAAAGGTGTTGCAGCCCGATTCCGTTTCAATGCGAGTTTTTCCAATGACAATGACTCGTGTATTTCAAGTGCGAAGTAATATGTAATATCGGGATTATGAGGGCAATTTTATGCCCCTGACTGGGCAAAGCAAAGTCGCAGAATAAGAATAGTTTTTGTTATTCTGTGGCAAAGTTATGCTGAAGCTTATCTTATTCTGAGCTTGTTTGTATCTGTTAATGTGTGTTCACGCCAGTGGTGGCGCCAGAAATCTTCCGACAGGGGGGCTAAAATGACTAAAATAAGCAGTTTTCGTACGTTATTTTGTCAAATTTGCTCCGACAATAACCTAAAATTTCCTCCGATGGGGGGGGCTAGATGCTTCCGACGGAGGGGCTGTAGCCCCCCTAGCCCTCCTCTGGCGCCACCACTGGTTCACGCCCATTGAACGGAGTCAGCAGCTGTCCAAAAAGTTGAGAAAAAACAATAACAGGTGAAAAATACGAAACTTTTGCACGCAGATGTTCAAATTGGAAGTTTTCCAATATGAGAGCATTTGCTTTAACTTCAAGACAACCCTCCTCTATGACGATAGCGAAGCTAAAGGGAGGAAACCTCGATACCATGTAATTTTCCTTTCACTTCACATGCTAAACATTCCGTACAAATTTAGGTTCCAAACATTACAAGCCTAACAAATTTAAGCCGTGATGCTCTTTCTTTTGTGAGATAGTTACTCAGGATCTGCGGAAACACCGGAATATAGAAAAGTGTCTTTAAAAGCTTTGAGTTTTGTGACTAGCTTTATCTTTAGTGAAAATTAGGTCCAGATGAACCTCATAATTTCATTCGATTTGCCCTATTGTATTATAACTTTAATCTGTCAGTGAATTTCAACTGTACAGTATTAAAGCAGAATTTCTGAATTTTGTCATATAGGCAGCTTTAAAGGCATTGAGTCATGGTAAATAGGCCTTCTCTATAGGGGGTCATTTGGTTTCGGCGTGATCGCTGCTATTTCATGTGATATTTGCATCCGCTGTTGACAACTTGCTATTGATGGAAATTGTTTTGTCAATCAGTACGAGGTGAGTTCATGTGACCAGTTCCAGGTCAACCAATAGCATCGCAGTCATGAAAATCATGACTCAGCGGATTTTGCACTTAGGGTATACCCAATCCATTATATCATGACTCAATGCCTTTAATAATTAATGACAGTCCATTAAGGATTTTGCTTTACCTGTCCCTGAAACGTAGAAGTGTTCATGGGTAACACAGGCTCTTTACATAGGAAAGCATATCGTTTTGTCGATGTTAGCTAATTTTTAGTAAGAAGCTTTGCTCAAAAACGTTTTAAAACAATCTAAAAGGTTTCCAATATGCTTGGGCATCATTTTAGGGCCTGTTTATATGGAAGAGGGCTGGCCCTCTTTGCCGAGATCTCACCTCCTGGTATAATCCCTTATGAAAATCGTTTTGATTTATATGAGGGGAGGGCTGGCAATCTCGGTGTTGAGTACCCGAGATCTCGCCCAGGAGGGCTGAAAATTTCCCATATAAACACAATTAGGTGGGCTGGCCCTCCTAGGCGAGAGGCAAGGTAACGATGTGTGCATGCGTAACTGAGTCATTTGCATTCAAAAATGGCTATCATTTGATATAACATCAACAGAAAACGTTTTTGGTCAGCCATGTTGATGAAAGACCAACAAAAGGCGCGAAATTGCAACTGTTTAACGAACGCTACGCAGGAGCTTAATTTCAGCTCTCCTTGGAGGGCCAGAAAATTTCATGCAAACGCATGATGAAATCCCAAGGCATCCTAAGAGGGCTACCCCTCTTCATATAAACGGGCCCTTAGAAGACGTTTTTTACGAATTATCCAAGCTCCACTTAACTAAGTCGGCAGTTTTCCGTGTAGAGTACGTATACTGGTTTTTCAGCAAGCAAAACAGGAAAAGTTTGCGAAATTGGACCTGATTTTATAGCCTTCATATCCTTAGGGATAATTTCTGATAAGCTATTTGAAACCACATGGAAATGGTTTTGTAAGGAGAAGGCTGAAGCAGTGTCTTGAATTCTTTAAGTTACCTAAACTGTATCACAGCCCCCTCTGATAAAGGATCCACGGTAGCAAACAGTTAATGACCGATCCTCAGGGAGATGGTTAACGTGGCTTATTTCTCTAGACGCGATCGTTGAGCACTTCAACTCGATTTCAGTGAAGCTCTTTCCTGCAGCGTGTTCTTGTGCTCTCGCCTATCGTCACAAAGTGCAGCCGTCCATTAAAAGCGGCATGCTTATTGCAGATGCATGAATGCTGCATTATGTAAATTAGATATTCCGAATATCAAGCCATTGATAGCATCTTTTCACCATCTTTATTTACATGCATCGTATGCATGAAACGCCGAAGAAGCGTGTTGCATACAGTCAATCAACCAGCCCTCGGCCAATCAGCTAACAGGTTCGAACATCAGCCAATCATATTCGAGCGTCGCTCGCATGATTGGCCAATCGAGGCGCGCATTCGAAGTCTTATCAATCTACACGCCCCCTGGAGGCAAGAAAACCACGGCATTACTTCAGAAGAGTGTTGTGCATAGCGAGAGCTCAAGAAAATTAACAAGCTTACTGTATATCAAAGATTTTAGTATCATTTATATTTTTGGTTTTGAAGATAGACGCGTGAGTCATAGATGTTTTTATTTCTAACCTAGTTTGAGAAACTGCATCTCAAGAAAATGTTATCAGCATATTGTGCCACGAAACATGAAGACAAAAATGAGCATGGAGCACATACGAAGTCGCAGCCAATATTGCCGGAACTACCACAAGTTGTTGTTGACCAGAAAACAGGAAAGCGATACTTCAGAGGAAGGATACTCGGGAAGGTTAGCATTATGTACTCGTGTTTTCGTTGACCATTCGCAGCAAGCTTACTTTCTACCCAAGAAGGCGATGCTTTACTCTAGCGATAGCCTACTCAAGCTGTCTTAAACAGCTTTTTGGATAATTTCATTATAACGTGAGCAGTTCAAAAAGAACCAATTTCAAACTCCCAAGATTCAGGGTACGAGCTATAGCAGTAGTTATAAAATATTTGCGAGTGAAAGAAGCTCCCTTGTCTGATACAATAAAATGCAAAATACAGGAAAGCATGTGTAGTCTCGATTAACTTCGAATCTTTTAGTGTGGTTCACATGCGCTGTGTTTCCTTGTGTATTTTATTCAAATCATTCCTTTATGTACAATGTTGCGCTGTTTATACCTGAATTTTCTTCCTTCTCGTGCATCAAATTGTTATTGGCCTAATTCGAGATGAAGATTTTTTTAAAAATTGTATTTCTTATTGCCAGGGTGGATTCGCGAGGTGTTATGAAGTAACCGACATGCAAACAGACAGAAAATATGCATGTAAATCTATTTCTAAGCTGAGGATTGCAAAGCCACACCAAAAGGATAAGGTAATATTTTACTGATTAATTTTCATGACAGCATTTGCTCTGTTATATTTACTTCTAAAGTAACTGTAAGGTTTGATAGGCACTGCTCATTGTTGTTCCAGTAAGAAGTTCTTGGGAGTTAGACTTTTAAGTATACTCTTACGAAGTTCTTGGGAGTTAGACTTTTTAGTATACCCTTTTCCCGCTTTTTCTAGCTTCAAGTAAACAAAAGCCCCCCTTGAAGATTTTCACCAAATGGCAGGGTGCGGTATTGTATAATTCTACCCCCAAATGTGAACTTGCTTTTTTAACGTGCTTGACCCTCATTCTTAAATTGCAGCCACATGGTCTCTCGTTTTTAAAACATTACGTCATCGTGCCTCTGTTTCACGATAGTCTCTCGATGACAGTTTGATACCCGCACTGGTCTTGTAATTGAGTCCATTGACAATGTTAACAGGCTTTGACCGCAATGCATGTGCTTACTTCATTTATAAGTCTGATGTTGTGTTGTTTTTGCTTATGATTATGAATGCAAATCACGTTTGCTGCATATTGTCTAGTGCGTTATGATTTGAAACGTCATCAGTTAAATTGATTTAGATAGTTGCAGCGAAACTTCAAGCTGTTTAGTAGCCTTACGATGTTGATTATTCAGTGCCGTCGGAACGAAATAAATTTGGGGGGGCTGCCCATTGTTTCCATTCTCATTCAGTACACTGCTATAAAAGAAACATACTACAATTTGATAATTGCCCCCCCCCAGTTCCGACGGGCCTGTTATTGATAGGGTATTAGATACATAGGGAAAAATTAAGTCCAATTATGCTAATCGCAACGCCATTTTGACTTCAGTATGGAAAGTCTCTGCCATACAAGCGAACAAGTAATAACTGCAAATAAATTTGTTTTAAAATGATATATCCAGTATGACTTTTAACATTTCTTTAGAAAAGGCATTTTCAATAGATTTTTGAAAGTCTACTAAGCTACTTTTTGAAATTTTCTTTTGTACAGATCATTTACATTAACCAACCTATTAATTTGAGTGTCATTACAATAACATGATAGCGGTGGTAGCAGTTATGATTATCATTATTATTATTATGAATTCGGTGTTACAAAGTCTGATTAGGGTTGGTCATGTGACATTACTCACGCTCTGTTCTATGAATCATTAATAAATGCAATCATTCCCTGATAAAAATCAACGCCTTATTTGGTATAGATCTAATTACCTTGAGATTAATAATTTACCTAAGGCGCGTTTCGATTGTCTTGGCAGTATTCGTTATTTGATTTGAATACCAGTGTAGTGAGTTTATTCAAGGTATAGGGGTCAGGATAGCAGGGCCATTGAACTGCTCAGTTGCTGTGTCGCCTTATGAAATAATCTGATCATAGACGCCGAATTTTCATTTTTCAGTGACTCGCACAAGATTTAAAATGAAAGTATTGTTATAAAACGGGGCTCGCAAAGTGTCAAAGATCCAACTCAATCTAAGCAAAAAGGTCCTTGTTTCTTTTTCGTTTGCCGTTTCTAAAATGGAGACTGTTTTTTACGGTTAATCACAAAGCTATTCTGCATTAGAAAGTCGTCAAGGGGGGTTCTTTTTAAAATAACCAGGATGATTTCAACCCCCATGACCCTACGTGGATACTGTATTATATTCAATAAATGCAATGCCTGCAAAAGTTAAATGTGTTCCTTTTCTGTGAATTGGGTTGTTCCTCATTTTAGAGGATATCTTTGCGTATTGCATTTTTTCCTAGATGTCTTCGTGAAATTAAGATCTGTCTAGAAAAAAATTTGTCTCTAGAATGAATCTTGCATAAATTTGTAATAAAACATTAATCATCCTTCCAAAGCAATATAATCTCCTCAAAAGTGAGCTTATTTTAGGAAGATTGTCTGTCTAGATAAACATGTTCCATGGAATTTAGGGCAGTACATATATGGTGAATCAAATAATATAAATGGGTGAAAATGGGATTGCAAAGCATTAGATTTCTAAGGATGAAGAATGGATCAAAATTTCTAAGCACTAGTTAACCCCACTTTCCAGTAGATTGGTCTTTACTCAAATAGAAGGTTATCTACCCACTGTAACAGTGTAAGTTGATTTGAATACGTTTCAAGGTTAGCAATTCCCTTAAAATCTTAAAATATTCTCCGGGATTCCTCATCAGCTGTACCCTAGCTTGGGCAGATTACAAAAGTAAACCAAACAGTTAACTGCATTTTGCAAATACATAAGCCAGAATTGAATGCAGTAGCCGATAGCTTTAAAGGCATAGCACAGCCAGTCCAATAAACCCACATGCAAAAGAAGCGAGTCGATAAAGAAAGCAAGCGTGTTGTGCATTTACCAGTTTCAATGGACGTCTAATTCACAAGAAAACAACCACCTGCTGACCTTGAGTTGCCCGAGTCCCTTTAAAATATATGTCCTTCACGTAACCCACACCCATCTACAACCTCACGTACAGAGACTGACACTGACCCCTTTTTTCTGGGGAGCAATTATGTCAACTAAACCGACAAAAATGCTCCTTTAAAATAAGTCATAATTTGACAACAGAAGATATGACAAAAATTTCTTGAGTGACAGAAGAAAACAATGTCTACTGCAGATATCTCTTTCACGTTATTAAACTTCTTTCATTCTTCACTTTTCATTTTCCACTTTTTAAGCTACCGAAGTAACCCAAAGCCAAAATTTAAGTTTACAGACAACTTTTAAATTTTCCGACAATCTTTAATTTGGAAAGCTAATTAGAAATATAAAATAAAGCTGCAGCCAAACAATATCGACTCCCATTTGGGCACTATAACTGCCTTTTTCGGAAGTGATGGCGGAAACGGGGCTCCTCTCAGTAATTTCCAAATAGTGTAACTAAATTAGAATGTGGCAAACCTCTCTCTCCGGACAGTCCCCCAGGACAAATTTTTAACCGCTTAAAAGCATTTAAGGCTTCTGTTTGAAGGTATCGATTTTGACATTCGAACTAAAAAAGCTTTGTACTTCTCTTTCATCATCAGCATGATTATTATCACTATCAGCATTGTGATAGTAACAAAATAGCCATCATCATAATCATCCTCATAATCAATCATCATCATCGTCACCAAGAACAACAATCACAAGATGATCTCATTTCTATCAAACAAGATTTTACAAAATACTTTCTTTACAGATTGCTAATGAAGTCGACCTTCACAAAAGTATAAAGCATCGGTTTGTCGTCGGCTTCCAAGGATATTTTGAAGATGAAGAAAACGTTTACATTTTACTAGAGCTGTGTAGTAGAAAGGTATGGACGATAGCTTTGTATTATACCATTTCAATGCAGGTGATAGCATTTTATGATTATCAAAGAAATAGCTTTAAACTAGATTGATGAGATAATATCAAGATGATGAATATTCTAAAAACTATGCGTGATAAAATGTTGTATTTTAATTTCAGTCATTGGTTCAACTGTTGAAGCAACGGAGAACATTGACAGAGCCTGAAGTTCGCTATTTCATTCACCAGACTATTCAAGGAGTTGCTAATGTTCACGACAGGAATATTATACACAGAGACATTAAATTAGGAAATTTATTTGTAAATGACGATATGGAGATTAGAATTGGAGATTTCGGCCTTGCAGTGAAAGTTGTCGACAAAAATAAAAAAGAAATGTAAGTATTTCGTTTTATCTAGAGAATTTCTGGAATGTATTTTTGTTATAATTTTGCTGTGTTACGATGTATCAAGGCTATGAACCTAGAATTTTTGTTTTGTATACTGGTATAGAATCTCTTAAGAATACGTTACATACTGATCACACAAACCTCCAAGGTTACCGATAAATTTGTTCTATATAATCGTTCTCTTTATGTTCTATACATCCTTGAATTGAATTGAACTGTAAACTGGTATCTTTTGATAAAATGTTTTCTTGGAAACGTTCTCCCGCACCTGTCTTTAGCTAATATTTTCTAATGCAGTGAACTGTCAGTTGTCTTCTGGTTTCATCAACCTTTACAGAATGCTGCCTACCTTTCTGCAATGCTGTTTAGCATCGCCATGCAGCTTTCTGTATGACACCCATTGCACATCATTAATGATTCACAAATACATTAATGGATATCTCCTTGCCTTCAGGTCTGTATGTGGAACACCAAACTACATTGCACCAGAAGTTTTAGGAAAGTCTGGGCACAGTTTTGAAGTTGATACATGGGCTCTTGGATGCGTTATGTAAGCTAACTATCATTGTTCTTTCCGTACCTCCTTCTATATTGAGTTCAAAGCCTAGCTGTTTCAAAGTTTACGAAATGTGCAAGCGAGAAAACATGATATGTATGATTTCCTTCCAACATTTAGCCATTCTACTTGCAAGGTATACGGATGGGAGGAGGCCAGATAGTATGCCCTTAAGGTTATTCTAGTGCAATGCCCGACCCTTTTATATCCCAACAGTGTATTAAACTTACTGATTGTTTCTTTTTTATTTGCTCCTTCTGAATCTGAAAAGCTTCATGCAGCAAAAGTTGGGAATGTACACCCCCCCCCCCCACACTTCCCCGCACGCTCCGCCCTTGGGCAAGTGCTTCTATTAATGCATCTTGCACTCATCAAGTTATCGTTCATGCATTGGAAAATTTCCTAAGATTAACATTTTTAGGAGCCTTATACTAGTCTAAGCAAACATACTTCAAAACTGTATGACATCAATTTCAGTTGTACTATTACAACTTATTATAACAAGCTTTCATTGTACTCTTTTCTATGCTTCAACAAAATTGCATTTTCTGATAGACTAATGGTTTGACGATTTTCTCCGTTGCAGGTATACCTTGTTAGTTGGTAGACCTCCTTTTGAAACAAGCTGCTTGAAGGATACTTACATGAGAATTAAAAATAACGAATACGCCATTCCATCAAGAGTCTCGAGATCAGCTGCTAATTTGATACAAAAACTTTTGAGCGAGAGACCCGAGGATAGGCCAACTCTCAGCTCTCTTTTTAATAACAGCTTCTTTACGAAAGGATTTTTACCACGATCCTTACCATCAATTTGTTGCATGACACCTCCAAAGTTCAGCTCAAGTGCGCATTCACGATATTCGAAAAGCAAGAAGAACTATCAGACAAATGACACACGTGATTCGGCCTTGTCAAAGTCACCTTGCTGTAGTGATGACGGAATGAGGCACCTTAAGAGTGCACTTTCCAATTTGAATTTACAGGGAAGTAATAAAATTGCTGACGAACAGAAAAGGCGAGAGCACGTTGAAAGTGGCGTCGAAAGTCAAGATTCGAACGGACATGAGATTTCAAACAGCTTAGGTGAGACTCTTCTTATTTACTGCATTTCATTCTTGCAAGAAAATTGTGACCATTCAAGAAGTCAGAACAAACCTATAGAAGGAATTAAGTAGCCTCAATAACAGAATTCAATACTTTAAAATATAAGAATGATTCCTTTTTTCGTTTCTTTGGTTCGCTTATCGTTCTTCCTTTTCTCTTTTCCTATCTTCTCAATAGAAATTAAAAAAGCCACTTCTTGGTAACACTGCTGTTCTGTTTTATTCTTCTCCTTTCTATTGCTCCAGAAAATATCTTTAGAACACAACACACTTTACAGATAACTTTTCTAAATCTGCAATTAACAAGACACATCGAAGAGCTTTTTCTTAAAGTTGTAGGTGAAGCATTTCTTTAGAACTTGAAAGTTTGAGCCATTATATCTATATTTACTCAAATTTATATAAAGTTCTAGACAACGTTAGGGTGTGCTTTCTTGCTTATTTTCAACCAACGCTTGATTAGCTAGATCCAGGCCTAACAACCATTTCGATCTAATTTTAGATGAGAGCTCACTTGACATGTGCAATCCACGCCCGCTTTTTATTCGACTGAATGCTTGCTTGGATTCAATGCCAGATCCGAATCTATCTGCAAGATCAGATCCAATAAGCACTGGCACTTCAGATTCTGAAGAAGAGCCATATGAAGAACGCCCGGATGTCTTTACGGATTCAATGAAGAGATTGTGGATTACCAAGTGGGTCGATTATAGCAACAAGTATGGATTCGGGGCACAGTTATCCAATGGTTCCCTGGTCATTAGATTCAATGATGCTACGACACTGGCAATGACATCGGATAAAAAGTACGCACAGGCACACTTTTAAGCAGCTTAAATATCTTTCAGGGTTTTTAATATTTCTAGAAAAATTGCGTTGGAAGGTCTCCCCAATGACTTTGCAAACGATGCTAGTCATGTTTTACAAACAAATTGTCATGATAAAAGTACCCTTTCAGCTAGTCAAACTCCTTTAACACCATCAAACAGTCTCCTTTGACTGAGTTTTGTAAAGTAACCACAAAAGCAATTTGTTTCCAAGAAAAGTTCCAGAAACGATGTCATTTGTTCATGCCTCGATGGAGGTTCATAAGAAACAGTTTCTGATCTTGCAACTTTTGAACTATAACAAGCAATTTCTGGCTCAGTCTGTTCTTGATACCAAATCTCATATCTTTTATCAAAGGATTTCATTGTCAGGAGAGAATATTTATACCTCATCATTAACTTCATTCCCAGTTACCTTTGTGATTCAAAATGCTGCAAGATAATGTTACAGACAAATTTTTATTGTCAATTCCTTTCTTCTTTCAGGCGATTACAGTATTTCGATGAAGACCGAAACCTTTTTAGATTCAGTGTTAACAACATCCCAGATGATTTACTCAGAAAAGTTACATTATTGAATTATTTTGGGAACTACATGGACAAGCACTTACTCAAGGTGAGTTTTTTACCTCCCGCAGACACACGCGTAACGCGCGCGCATCTGCTCACTTTAAGACAAGACCCATTCGCAAAGACGAAACAGTTCATAATGAAAAAATAAACTGCTTAATTCTTTCTATTCTATAAGCATCCTAGCTTGCCTGGACAGCTTTTAAGATATTATTTTGTTCTAGCCATAGTTGATTGAAATATATTCTGTCTTTAATGAAATTTTACATATAAAGATAAATAAGTGTTTTTACAGTTCATTTTGCCTGTATCAGTGGAACAGTACGGCACCCACGGTTTTTGTTGCATAGTTTTCATTCGAAACTAAGGGATAACGTCAAGGAGCTGTTTTTTCAAGCTCAGCTAGAAATGGCACTTGATGATGTGTTTTTAGCAACACATAGGCCTACTTGTGCTCACGGAATGATGTTACTGATTTTGCTGTTTTGCCCTAAATGCGTGATTATTCATTGCTTAGGGAGGTGACTTGAACAGTCCACGCCGTGACGATTACGCAGAGCTGCCTATCATTGACACGTGGTTCCGAACTGAGAAAGCCATGGTCATGTACCTGTCGAATGGTACCCTTCAAGTAAGGAATTTATCTTATATGACGCTTGATTTGTTGTTTAAGCGTTTGCCGCGCTGGGGTTTTATAGACTTATTTAGTCGAATTATCAGCGACCTATTGAACTGTTTTCATGTCGTCTGACGGGACAACAACCTCGTTATTTTAATTTTTAAATGGCATTTTTCGTTGTAATCTAAAATTTTATAACAACTTAAAAACATTTATGTTTTAATCGTATTGTCATTTCTATTGATTGAATAGTCTATGCTTTGTGCTCAGCGTATAATTAATTGTAGCAAAGATTTAACTGACTCAACTCGAGAAGAACAGCAAATAACTCTGAATGTTTAATGAATGTTTCTCAAGTTTGTTTTGTAGATTGTCTGTCTGTGACGTAATATCGGTGATGTTTTGTGGCTGTGCAGAGGACGTTGTTGTTATATGTGACTATATGTTTCCTTTTGTGTAACCGTAGTTTTTGTGTTTAAAAGTAATTTACTCAGTATTTAACGTATCTACATTAAGCTAAATAGTACTTCAAGATAATAGTAAAAAATTGTCTCACTCAAGTAGATTATGTTTTCTCACTGCTTTCTGTATTGTATACTATGTATTGTTCTGTATTGTAAATCTTGCATTTAGGCGTATCTTTACTTTTCGAGAAACACCAAGCGTTATAATCTATTTAGTTTGATAATAACTTCTCATTCCCTTTCTTATTACACCTGTATATCTAAGTTTAGTTCGTTGTACTGATGCAAGCCAACTGAAAATTAAGCATAGAGAAACGAAAAGGAGAAGCTATATTTTAAATGGTAAAGATGAAAATCACACGTGGAAAGCCCAGGCCCCTATCTCAACCTCTATGGGCGATTGATAGCAAGGTTGATCGTAGCTAAATCGGCTACAGTATTGTTAAGAGTTTAGTAGTTGAGGGCTGCTATGCAAGGACGGTGGAAGGTTGTTTTTTGGGGTCTAAGGAGCCTTGAGCAAAACAACTCAGTTAATCTTAAAAAGGTTTTTTTAATAAACGGGAGGCCCAAAGCCAAGCGTCCACGGTTTCTGTCTAGCCTTCTTCTTCCGGTGGTCCAGTGCTTAAGTTCAACGTAAATTGATTCTGATACTGTTATGATAGAAACATGAAATAAACTGCATTTTAGAGTTATACTTCTTTATTGGCTAAATCTTTATTTCGGTTTTTTGCAGGTAAATTTTCTGTCAGATCATACAAAAATTATCCTCACTCCTGGGTCACTGCACAAAGACATTATCACGTTCATTAATCAGAACAGAGAGAGTAGCACGCACACGTTTAAAGGAATATCCAGAAAAGGCTGCAGTGAGGATGTAGCTGAAAGACTATATTATTGTCGCATGGTCTTGCAAAAACTGACTGAAGTTTACCAAGAAAATGATCGCCAATCAGTATAATGTCCATGTAGATCTTGTCCATTCTTCTAACGCGTAAATGCGACAGTCACTCATGATGTTGCGAAACGCTGGAATACGGCGCAAGTTCGACATCGAAGCAGGAGGTTTAGTTGACCCCGCCTCGAGCAGATTAGTGCAATGTTGAAATTCTCCCTAACATTTTTCCATGGGTCAACAGTACCGTAAATTTCTAAATTGCCCAAATAAGACGATGAGATGCCTTTTGATAGTACAAAGATTGTATTCAGACCTCAACTGTTAAAAAGTTTGAAAAGTTAATCAACCATCGATCACTAACTCACCCCAATACCCAGTACACGTCACCTCCACTTATTAACCCCCCTTCGACCCCTCATAGAGAAATACAAAGATTTTACGTAGAGTTGGGCATCAACAAACGTTTGATTTATATGGCCGAACAAATCACTAATGACCCTTGTTCTAAACAAATCAATAAATTTATTATATCGAATAATTCACAACTACGCAAAAAGGCTATACGTGATAGATATAAATGAATATATATTTATTAATTGTAAATACCTGGTAAGAGATAGAAATATTGTAAATTTTGTATAATTTAGAAATTTTTAACTGTATCAATAATGAATTCTTATTAATTAGATTTGATGCAATTGATAAAAAAGATTTAACAAAATGGTTTGAGTGTCTTTGCAACAAATTTTTGAAGCATTTCATCCAAGAGATTTTTAAAACAAATTTTCCTGCACTAAAGCGTTCTAGGTCTAACCTCTTATATCTCTATGACAACTCTGGAGAATACCGATTGATAAACATCGGCCATTTCATAACATTCAGTAAAATAAATTGCCAGTCATCGAAGTGAGACAGCGTTGAAAAGTCTGGTCAATTCATAGTTTTTAATTAATTTTTTTAAAAAAAGCATGCCTATAGCTTTAGGAAAATTATTTTGAATTTTTCGAAAGCAATTTATCTTAAAAAACAGCGACTGAGACATTACATGACATGGATGTGTTTTGAAGCAGTTACATATGGTTTACAACTGTTTTCAAGCTAAACAATTTCCATAAATTTTTGACCATTTTTCAAAGCCTATAGAGCTTGATTGATGAAATTTATTCACCCTTGATTATGTGACAGGGTACGCCTTTTTGGTGCCCTTTGGGTTTTGCTTTTGTATAGATGGCACGATTGTGGAGTTTGTGTCCATTGTAGCAGTGCTCGAGTAAGCATTACATTGTGTCTTTTATACGGCCAAAGCAATAAGCGTGCATGTGTGCATTAGCTTTAGGCATATAAGCTGTTTGTTGGCATAGTTTCTTCCTCACACGTTACAAGCCAACCAGAAGTTGGAATGTGGAGAGTAAAGGTTTTTTCTTGCGATGCAAACGACTAAATTGGCATTCTACATGGTCTCATTCAGTTCTTTTGCTAAACTTAACGTTGATGTTGGTGAGACCCTTTTCAGTTATTTCTCTCGAATTGCATTGTTTTTAACCGTACCCGTATTCTTAAACAGTGATTGGAAATGTCTTCCCGAGGATTATTGCTCGAGGTTTAATCATTTAGCTCCCGACCTTCCCCTTTTTTGAAGTGAGACCAAAGTTCGGAGTAATCTTTTGTGTTGCAAATGACTACTTTGGCTTGTTGTATGGCTCCATTCGGTTATCTTGTGGTTTTTTTTCTCCAGTTATTCCTATCAATTATTTATTCCAACACCTTGTACGAGCTTCAATATGTGACTTCAACCAATTACTGGGTTCAGGCCTAGGTGGTTTTTGCCATCTTAGTAGCTTATTATCAGCCCCCCTCCGCTATGCAGAAAAGTCATATTAAGTAACAGCTATTTGCGAGTTTGAAACTAAACCTATGGTCTTTGTTTATATGCGGGCATAGAAAGTATTCGCCTGGCTTTTCGATAACAAACTTGTCTTCTTCTTGCATCTAGTGTTTTCCTTCTTGTTATAATAAAGTGTTTCATAGAAATTTTGCTTGTCCTTCCGCAAAAACAAAGTCAAGGCTTGTTATTAATCTTTGTTTGACATTTTCTTTTTCGCTTTGTAGGCTAAAGTTTTTATTATTTTTTAACTAGATGCTTTTCCTAATGTTTTACGCAACTTATATAATGCCCCTTGATTTTTTCTTTGATGTTGGAAACAAATTGAAATGACATAATGAAGGATAAAGTGCTCAGGTTAGAAATGCACGTTACTGTCATTTTGTTTTGGTCCTCTCAAACACCTTGTTTGGGGCAATCATGTTAGGCCACAACAATGTTAGGCGCATAGTTAGTGACCGAGCGTCCACTGCTGAAGATCGTCTATAATTTGTTCACTGCACTGTTGGAATTGCAAAGATTTCCGATGGTGGATGGTCTTGCTTATTCCAGAAGAAGGTGGGGAGTTCATTTTTCAATACCATCATGGGTAGGGTACTGAAGTGATTTTGATGTCAGATTCACTATACAGGACGAGCTTCTATTCGTTGCCTCTAACTACAGTGTATATTTTTAAAATATACATTTTCAGCACCAGAAAAAGGCCTGTCATTTTGTTAAAACGACAATAAAGAGCAGCAAGTTGATAATGATGCGCTATGTGACCAAAACTTTCCTCCAAAACGTCGAAAAGCTGTTATTCTTTGCATTCTGTCCTATTTCTGTCACCACAAGTTAGGTTTTTTGCTTTCTTGAAACATGTGTAGCACAGCATATGAGTTGCAAGTAACCAATACTTTTAGAAATATGCAAAAAATATTTTCGACAGTTTTTCAAGTCACTCACGATAAAAAAGGTTGTCCATATGTTGGTTAATCAAATGCTTTCTAATGATGGTAAAGCTTGCAATTTTGTTTTTTGGCTAGGATTAGGTGTTTACTCACTCATGCCTTGGATTTTGCTAGCGATAGTAGGCTCAAGGGTCCAGCATCAGGACTACTGTTCAATTTTAAAGGGTAATCGGAACTGAAAAAAAAGTTCGATCTAAGAGAAAGCTATTCTGTCGGCCATTGGCATCCTGGAATACTTCATAAAAGCTACATGATTCTGTGTCATGAGAAGTGTCTATCAGATATTTTTTTCATCCTTTTTGTGTCTGTGTCAAGTCAAATAATTTGAAGTGAAGTTATCCACCATTTCAGTAATTGACCTAAAGCGGTATTATGTGATATATTTGTTATTGCATAACGAGAGTAAGGAGATAGATATATAATGATGTTTTAGAAAAACTTTTAACTACAGCATATTTTAAGCCCAATTGCTTATACTTTTGACTTTTTGGTTTATCTTTATCTGTCGTTTGTTACTCCTTTTGATTTTTCATCTCAGAGGATTATTTAAATTTGGTGATATACTTTATAATATATTTATCTTTATGTGATTTTTTCCTTTTGTGTTAGATCTTCATGTATGGAGCTCAGGTCCATTGTTTTCATGTAAAAAACCTGAAACTTTTCCAAAGGGTAGACTAAATTAAAGATTACAAACAATCTTATCAGCTGGTGAAGTGCCCGGGCATTTTTTACCCTTTATACCTTGAGAGTTTGGGTAGCAGCCTATTCTTTACATAGTTATTGCCTCTAGCTTCCCAGGACATTTGATAAAACTCTGGGACGTTTGTTAAATTGAAGCGTTTATATTCAAATTTTTCATCAGAGATCTAGTTTACAAGTGCATTTGTTTTGCTACATATTTCTAATTTGTGTTTTAACCTCTGCATTTAATACAACATCCTTTCTATTTGGAAAACTTTCAATAGTTTTTGATGACAACGTTCAGATGATCGCATTCAAGAGATCTCCTAATTCTTTACATATTATAGAATCTTGGTTTCACTGAAAAAGTCTTCTGTGTATAGAGGTACTTCGTTTTGGAGGACAAGACTCTCGATGTTATGGGCGAATTTTCATACTTGGAAATCCTAATCAGATTTGATGACTGAAGATCGGTAGTGGTACTGTTAATTCTTCTCTTTTTGCTGACTACACTGGTGGGTTTTTTACAACTTTCATTTTTCAACATCAAGTTATATTTAGAAAGTCTATGATGAATTGACAGCCGTGTCGTTAATAAGGTGTTTCTATAAGGTGCTGTTCTCTCCCGGGAATTTTCTTCTCTTATTTCTGGTTGCAATTTTTTGGGGGGTTTTGGGGAGCTTTGCTCGTGGCGGAAAAAGGCCACTGTTTCTTCAAAAAGAAAAGGAGTTTTATTTATGGCCCTACGATTAGAGCACCGACAGCTCTAAAATAAATGTTCAAATGATGAGAAAACGCCACCTTCAGCCTTATGATTAATAACGGTCAAATATTCTGAGGACCATCTTACCCTTATTTGCTAAAACCTTTTCTTTAGAAAACTGAAATAGATATTAAAACTTGGTTGGTTGTCATAGAAATTATATTTACCTGAAAAAATCAAAGAAGCTGCCCAACTAAAATTTAAATGTGTTTTGAAAAAAACTTCCAACAGTTTTGGCAACTTTCCTGCGCCAATTGCATTGTCTTTTTATCAGATCTTAATTGAAAGAAAAGTATTTAATTTCCTGAAGAAAATGTTAAGAAAAACAACTGCATTCTGGTTATAATGTCTTTTAAATCTGTTTTATATGCTTTCTCGCCAGTGGTGTAGTGCTATCAAAGAAAGCGGGGAGGCCCCTGAGCCCCCTAGCACTGAAACCCTGTTGATCACTCTTTTGAAGCTGGAAATTTCATCAATTCTTGATCTTTTTCTTAAACTTATGGCCTTGGTCTTTTCTTATAACTTCTGTAAAAAGCAGAGAATTTTCTTTAAATAAATATTAGAAATACCTTCTAATCACCATTGAAATATGTTTAATAGCCACTTTTCATGGTTGACAACCGTTTGGAAACTGAAAATTGCCATTAAATATTAACAATTTTCCAAAGGCAATAGCCTTGGTTTTTGCGAGAATATTGATGACAAAGATAACGATGATTTCCTAAAGAAAATGTTAGAAATACCCATGAGTCATGATTAAAACATATTTAAAAGCTTTTTTATATGGTTTTTAACTGTTTGAAAGGTAAAAAGTTTCCATCAATTTTTGACAACTTTCCCAAGCCTAAAGTCTTGCTTTTTTCCAAGAAATTTGGTGAGGAAGATAACGATAAATTTCTCAAGTAAATGTTTGAAATACCCTTGAATCATAATCAAAATATATTTAAAAACTTCATTATATGGTTTTTAACTGTTTGAAAGGTAAAATATTTCCATCAATTTTTGACAACTTTCCTAAGCCTATTGCCTTGGTTTTTTGTCAGAATTTGGTGATAAAAATAATTAATAATTTCCTCAGGTGAATGTTTCAAATACCCTTGAATCATAATTAAATCATGTTTAAAAGCTACTTTATGTGATTTGCAACTATATGAAAGCAAAAAAATTTCCATCAATTTTTGACAATTTTCCTAGGCCTATAGCCTTGGTTTTTTGCCAGAATTTTGGTGACAAAGATAAGGATAATTTCCTCAAGTAAATGTTTGAAATACCCTTGAATCATGATGAAATCATGTTTAAAAGATACTTTATGTGGTTTGCAACTGTTTGAGAGCTAAAAAGTTTCAATCAATTTTTAGCAATTTTACTAAGCCTTGGTTTTTTGCAAGAATTTTGGTGACAAAGATAACGATAATTTCCCCAAATAAATGTTTGAAATACCCTCGAATTATAATTAAATCATGTTTAAAAGCTACTTTATGTGATTTGCAACTATATGAAAGCTAAAAAAGTTCCATCAATTTTTGACAACTTTCCTAAGCCTATAGCCTTGGTTTTTTGCCAGAATTTTGGTGACAAAAATAACGATAATTTCCTCAAATGAATATTTGAAATAACCTTAAAACATGACTAAATCATATTTAAAAGCTTTTTTCTATTGTTTTTAGCTGTTTGAGAGCTAAAAAATTTCAATCAATTTTTAGCATTTTTACTAAGCCTATAGCCTTGGTTTTTGCCAGAATTTTTGTGACAAAGATAAGGATAATTTCCTCAAATGAATATTTGAAATACCCTTGAATCATGATGAAATCATGTTTAAAAGATACTTTATGTGGTTTGCAACTGTTTGAGAGCTAAAAAATTTCAATCAATTTTTAGCATTTTTACTAAGCCTATAGCCTTGGTTTTTTGCAAGAATTTTGGTGACAAAGATAACGATAATTTCCTCAAATAAATGTTTGAAATACCCTCGAATTATAATTAAATCATGTTTAAAAGCTACTTTATGTGATTTGCAACTATATGAAAGCTAAAAAAGTTCCATCAATTTTTGACAACTTTCCTAAGCCTATAGCCTTGGTTTTTTGCCAGAATTTTGGTGACAAAGATAAGGATAATTTCCTCAAGTAAATGTTTGAAATACCCTCGAATCGTGATCAAATCATGTTTGAAAGCTACTTTATAATATTTGCAACTATATGAAAGCTAAAAAATTTCCATCAATTCTTGACAATTTTCCTAAGCCTATAGCCTTGGTTTTTTGCCAGAATTTTGGTGACAAAGATAACGATAATTTCCTCATATGAATATTTGAAATAACCTTAAAACATGACTAAATCATATTTAAAAGCTTTTTTTTATTGTTTTTAGCTGTTTGAGAGCTAAAAAATTTCAATCAATTTTTAGCATTTTTACTAAGCCTATAGCCTTGGTTTTTGCCAGAATTTTGGTGACAAAGTTAAGGATAATTTCCTCAAATAAATGTTTGAAATACCCTTGAATCACGATGAAATCATGTTTAAAAGATACTTTATGTGGTTTGCAACTGTTTGAGAGCTAAAAAATTTCAATCAATTTTTAGAATTTTTACTAAGCCTATAGCCTTGGTTTTTGCCAGAATTTTGGTGACAAAGATAAGGATAATTTCCTCAAATAAATGTTTGAAATACCTTTGAATCATGATTAAATCATGTTTAAAAGATACTTTATGTCGTTTGCAACTGTTTGAGAGGTAAAAAGTTTCAATCAATTTTTAGCAATTTTACTAAGCCTTTAGCCTTGGTTTTTTGCAAGAATTTTGGTGACAAAGATAACGATAATTTCCTCAAATAAATGTTTGAAGTACCCTTGAATTATAATAAAATCATGTTTAAAAGATACTTTATGTGGTTTGCAACTGTTTGAAAGCTAAAAAAATAAAAAAATTCAATCAATTTTTAGCATTTTTACTAAGCCTATAGCCTTGGTTTTTTGCCAGAATTTTGGTGACAAAGATAAGGATAATTTCCTGAAATAAATGTTTGAAATACCGTTGAATCATGATTAAATCATGTTTAAAAGATACCTTATGTGGTTTGCAACTGTTTGAGAGCTAAAAAAATTCAATCAATTTTTAGCAATTTTCCTAAGCCTTTAGCCTTGGTTTTTTGCCAGAATTTTGGTGACAAAGATAAGGATAACTTCCTCAGGTAAATGTCTCAAATGCCCTTGAATCATAAATAAATCATGTTTAAAACTTACTTCATGTGGTTTGCAACTGTTTGAAAGCTAAAAAAATTCAATCAATTTTTGACAATTTTCCTAAGCCTATAGCCTTTGTTTTTTGCCAGAATTTTGGTGACAAAGATAACGATAATTTCCTCAATGTCAGAATTTGGTGATAAAAATAATTAATAATTTCCTCAGGTGAATGTTTCAAATACCCTTGAATCATAATTAAATCATGTTTAAAAGCTACTTTATGTGGTTTGCAATTATATGAAAGCTAAAAGATTTCCATCAATTCTAGACAATTTTCCTAAGCCTATAGCCTTGGTTTTTTGCCAGAATTTTGGTGACAAAGATAAGGATAATGTCCTTAAGTAAATGTTTGAAATACCATCGAATCGTGATTTAATCATGTTTAAAACTTACTTCATGTGGTTTGCAACTGTTTGAAAGCTAAAAAAATAAAAAAATTCAATCAATTTTTAGCATTTTTACTAAGCCTATAGCCTTGGTTTTTTGCCAGAATTTTGGTGACAAAGATAAGGATAATTTCCTGAAATAAATGTTTGAAATACCGTTGAATCATGATTAAATCATGTTTAAAAGATACTTTATGTGGTTTGCAACTGTTTGAGAGCTAAAAAAATTCAATCAATTTTTAGCAATTTTCCTAAGCCTTTAGCCTTGGTTTTTGCCAGAATTTTGGTGACAAAGATAAGGATAACTTCCTCAGGTAAATGTCTCAAATGCCCTTGAATCATAAATAAATCATGTTTAAAACTTACTTCATGTTGTTTGCAACTGTTTGAAAGCTAAAAAATTTCCATCAATTTTTGACAATTTTCCTAAGCCTATAGCCTTGGTTTTTTGCCAGAATTTTGGTGACAAAGATAACGATAATTTCCGCAGGTAAATGTTTCAAATACCCTTGAATCATAATTAAATCATGTTTAAAAGCTTCTTTATGTGATTTGCAACTATATGAAAACTAGAAATTTTCAATCAAGTTTTAGCAATTTTCCTAAGCCTATAGCCTTGGTTTTTTGCCAGAATTTAGGTGAAAAAAAAAAGGATAATTTCCTCAAGTAAATGTTTGAAATACCCTTGAATCATGATCCAAATATATTTAAATGCTTTTTTGAATGGTTTTTAGCTGTTTAAAAGCTAAAAAATTTCCATTAATTTTTGAGATTTTTTCTAAGCCTATAGACTTGGTTTTTTGCCAGAATTTCGGTGTCAAAGTTAACGATAAATTTCTGAAATATATGTTTGAAATACCCTTGAATCATAACCAAAATATATTTAAAATCTTTTTTCTATCGTTTTTAGCTGTTTGCGAGCTAAAAAATTTCCATCAATTTTTGACAATTTTCCTAAGCCTATAGCCTTGGTTTTTTGCCAGAATTTTGGTGACAAAGATAAGGATAATTTCCTCAAATAAATGTTTGAAATACCCTTGAATCATGATTAAATCATGTTTAAAAGATACTTTATGTGGTTTGCAACTATATGAAAGCTAAAAAATTTCAATTAATTTTTAGCAATTTTCCTAAGCCTATGGCCTTGGCTTGCTGCCAGAATTTTGGTGACAAAAATAAGGATAATTTCAACAAATGAATTTTCGAAATACCCTTATAACATGACTAAATCATATTTAAAAGCTTTTAGCTGTTTGAGAGCTAAAAAACTTCCATCAATTTTTAACAATTTTCCTAAGCCTATAGCCTTGGTTTTTGCCATAATTTTGGTGACAAAGAAAAGCATAATTTCCTCAGGTAAATGTTTCAAATACCCTTGAATCATAATTAAATCACGTTTAAAAGCTTCTTTATGTGATTCGCAACTATATGAAAGCTAGAAAACTTCCATCAATTTTTAACAATTTTCCTAAGCCTATAGCCTTGGTTTTTGCCAGAATTTTGGTGACAAAGATAACGATAATTTCAACAAATGAATTTTTGAAATACCCTTAAACATGACTAAATCATATTTAAATGCTTTTTTCTATGGTTTTTAGCTGTTTGAGAGTTAAAAAACTTCCATCAATTTTTAACAATTTTCTTAAGCCTATAGCCTTGGTTTTTGCCATAATTTTGGTGACAAAGAAAAACATAATTTCCTTAGGTAAATATTTCAAATACCCTTGAATCATAATTAAATCATGTTTAAAAGCTTCTTTATGTGATTCGCAACTATATGAAAGCAAAAGAATTTCCATCAATTTTTGACAATTTTCCTAAGCCTATAGCCTTGGATTTTGCCAGAATTTTGATGACAAAGATAACGATAATTTCCTTAAGTAACTGTTTGAAATACCCTTGAATCATGATTAAATCATGCTTAAAAGATACTTTATGTGGTTTGCAACTGTTTGAGAGCTAAAAAATTTCAATCAATTTTTAGCAATTTTCCTAAGCCTTTAGCCTTGGTTTTTTGCCAGAATTTTGGTGACAAAAATAAGGATAATTTCAACAAATGAATTTTCGAAATACCCTTATAACATGACTAAATCATATTTAAAAGCTTTTAGCTGTTTGAGAGCTAAAAAACTTCCATCAATTTTTAACAATTTTCCTAAGCCTATAGCCTTGGTTTTTGCCATAATTTTGGTGACAAAGAAAAGCATAATTTCCTCAGGTAAATGTTTCAAATACCCTCGAATCGTGATCAAATCATGTTTGAAAGCTACTTTATAATATTTGCAACTATATGAAAGCTAAAAAATTTCCATCAATTCTTGACAATTTTCCTAAGCCTATAGCCTTGGTTTTTTGCCAGAATTTTGGTGACAAAGATAACGATAATTTCCTCATATGAATATTTGAAATAACCTTAAAACATGACTAAATCATATTTAAAAGCTTTTTTTTATTGTTTTTAGCTGTTTGAGAGCTAAAAAATTTCAATCAATTTTTAGCATTTTTACTAAGCCTATAGCCTTGGTTTTTGCCAGAATTTTGGTG
This sequence comes from Rhopilema esculentum, assembly GCF_057945365.1. Classification (NCBI taxonomy): domain Eukaryota; kingdom Metazoa; phylum Cnidaria; class Scyphozoa; order Rhizostomeae; family Rhizostomatidae; genus Rhopilema; species Rhopilema esculentum. The sequence continues at coordinate 824,206 of NW_028300838.1, forward strand.
ACAAAGTTAAGGATAATTTCCTCAAATAAATGTTTGAAATACCCTTGAATCATGATTAAATCATGTTTAAAAGATACTTTATGTGGTTTGCAACTATATGAAAGCTAAAAAATTTCAATTAATTTTTAGCAATTTTCCTAAGCCTATGGCCTTGGCTTGCTGCCAGAATTTTGGTGACAAAAATAAGGATAATTTCAACAAATGAATTTTCGAAATACCCTTATAACATGACTAAATCATATTTAAAAGCTTTTAGCTGTTTGAGAGCTAAAAAACTTCCATCAATTTTTAACAATTTTCCTAAGCCTATAGCCTTGGTTTTTGCCATAATTTTGGTGACAAAGAAAAGCATAATTTCCTCAGGTAAATGTTTCAAATACCCTTGAATCATAATTAAATCACGTTTAAAAGCTTCTTTATGTGATTCGCAACTATATGAAAGCTAGAAAACTTCCATCAATTTTTAACAATTTTCCTAAGCCTATAGCCTTGGTTTTTGCCAGAATTTTGGTGACAAAGATAACGATAATTTCAACAAATGAATTTTTGAAATACCCTTAAACATGACTAAATCATATTTAAATGCTTTTTTCTATGGTTTTTAGCTGTTTGAGAGTTAAAAAACTTCCATCAATTTTTAACAATTTTCTTAAGCCTATAGCCTTGGTTTTTGCCATAATTTTGGTGACAAAGAAAAGCATAATTTCCTTAGGTAAATATTTCAAATACCCTTGAATCATAATTAAATCATGTTTAAAAGCTTCTTTATGTGATTCGCAACTATATGAAAGCAAAAGAATTTCCATCAATTTTTGACAATTTTCCTAAGCCTATAGCCTTGGATTTTGCCAGAATTTTGATGACAAAGATAACGATAATTTCCTTAAGTAACTGTTTGAAATACCCTTGAATCATGATTAAATCATGCTTAAAAGATACTTTATGTGGTTTGCAACTGTTTGAGAGCTAAAAAATTTCAATCAATTTTTAGCAATTTTCCTAAGCCTTTAGCCTTGGTTTTTTGCCAGAATTTTGGTGACAAAAATAAGGATAATTTCAACAAATGAATTTTCGAAATACCCTTATAACATGACTAAATCATATTTAAAAGCTTTTAGCTGTTTGAGAGCTAAAAAACTTCCATCAATTTTTAACAATTTTCCTAAGCCTATAGCCTTGGTTTTTGCCATAATTTTGGTGACAAAGAAAAGCATAATTTCCTCAGGTAAATGTTTCAAATACCCTCGAATCGTGATCAAATCATGTTTGAAAGCTACTTTATAATATTTGCAACTATATGAAAGCTAAAAAATTTCCATCAATTCTTGACAATTTTCCTAAGCCTATAGCCTTGGTTTTTTGCCAGAATTTTGGTGACAAAGATAACGATAATTTCCTCATATGAATATTTGAAATAACCTTAAAACATGACTAAATCATATTTAAAAGCTTTTTTTTATTGTTTTTAGCTGTTTGAGAGCTAAAAAATTTCAATCAATTTTTAGCATTTTTACTAAGCCTATAGCCTTGGTTTTTGCCAGAATTTTGGTGACAAAGTTAAGGATAATTTCCTCAAATAAATGTTTGAAATACCCTTGAATCATGATGAAATCAACTTTAAAAGCTATTTTATGTGGTTTAAAACTGTTTGAGAGCTAAAAAGTTTCAATCAATTTTTAGCAATTTTACTAAGCCTTTAGCCTTGGTTTTTTGCAAGAATTTTGGTGACAAAGATAACGATAATTTCCTCAAATAAATGTTTGAAATACCCTCGAATTATAATTAAATCATGTTTAAAAGCTACTTTATGTGATTTGCAACTATATGAAAGCTAAAAAATTTCAATCAATTTTTAGCAATTTTCATAAGCCTATAGCCTTGGTTTTTTGCCAGAATTTTGGTGACAAAAATAACGATAATTTCAACAAATGAATTTTCGAAATACCCTTATAACATGACTAAATCATATTTAAAAGCTTTTAGCTGTTTGAGAGCTAAAAAACTTCCATCAATTTTTAACAATTTTCCTAAGCCTATAGCCTTGGTTTTTGCCATAATTTTGGTGACAAAGAAAAGCATAATTTCCTCAGGTAAATGTTTCAAATACCCTCGAATCGTGATCAAATCATGTTTGAAAGCTACTTTATAATATTTGCAACTATATGAAAGCTAAAAAATTTCCATCAATTCTTGACAATTTTCCTAAGCCTATAGCCTTGGTTTTTTGCCAGAATTTTGGTGACAAAGATAACGATAATTTCCTCATATGAATATTTGAAATAACCTTAAAACATGACTAAATCATATTTAAAAGCTTTTTTTTATTGTTTTTAGCTGTTTGAGAGCTAAAAAATTTCAATCAATTTTTAGCATTTTTACTAAGCCTATAGCCTTGGTTTTTGCCAGAATTTTGGTGACAAAGTTAAGGATAATTTCCTCAAATAAATGTTTGAAATACCCTTGAATCATGATGAAATCAACTTTAAAAGCTATTTTATGTGGTTTAAAACTGTTTGAGAGCTAAAAAGTTTCAATCAATTTTTAGCAATTTTACTAAGCCTTTAGCCTTGGTTTTTTGCAAGAATTTTGGTGACAAAGATAACGATAATTTCCTCAAATAAATGTTTGAAATACCCTCGAATTATAATTAAATCATGTTTAAAAGCTACTTTATGTGATTTGCAACTATATGAAAGCTAAAAAATTTCAATCAATTTTTAGCAATTTTCATAAGCCTATAGCCTTGGTTTTTTGCCAGAATTTTGGTGACAAAAATAACGATAATTTCCTCAAATGAATATTTGAAATAACCTTAAAACATGACTAAATCATATTTAAAAGCTTTTTTCTATTGTTTTTAGCTGTTTGAGAGCTAAAAAATTTCAATCAATTTTTAGCATTTTTACTAAGCCTATAGCCTTGGTTTTTGCCAGAATTTTGGTGACAAAGATAAGGATAATTTCCTCAAATAAATGTTTGAAGTACCCTTGAATTATAATAAAATCATGTTTAAAAGATACTTTATGTGGTTTGCAACTGTTTGAAAGCTAAAAAAATAAAAAAATTCAATCAATTTTTAGCATTTTTACTAAGCCTATAGCCTTGGTTTTTTGCCAGAATTTTGGTGACAAAGATAAGGATAATTTCCTCAAATAAATGTTTGAAATACCCTTGAATCACGATGAAATCATGTTTAAAAGATACTTTATGTGGTTTGCAACTGTTTGAGAGCTAAAAAATTTCAATCAATTTTTAGCATTTTTACTAAGCCTATAGCCTTGGTTTTTGCCAGAATTTTGGTGACAAAGATAAGGATAATTTCCTCAAATAAATGTTTGAAATACCTTTGAATCATGATTAAATCATGTTTAAAAGATACTTTATGTGGTTTGCAACTGTTTGAGAGGTAAAAAGTTTCAATCAATTTTTAGCAATTTTACTAAGCCTTTAGCCTTGGTTTTTTGCAAGAATTTTGGTGACAAAGATAACGATAATTTCCTCAAATAAATGTTTGAAGTACCCTTGAATTATAATAAAATCATGTTTAAAAGATACTTTATGTGGTTTGCAACTGTTTGAAAGCTAAAAAAATAAAAAAATTCAATCAATTTTTAGCATTTTTACTAAGCCTATAGCCTTGGTTTCCTGAGGCACATCTAATAGAACATCTGCTGCAAACAGGAATGGAGAGTGTCAGTTTTAGCTGTTATGGTATCTGATGGCAACACGTCTTTTTAACTGAATTGAACGTATTATGTTTTAATCAAATGACTAATTGCGACTACAATATAACGTTAATAAATCATTTATATAAAAATATCCCAAAGGTGAAAGAATTCTATTTCTACTTCAAACGGTGTAGCCTTACAGCTTTAGTGCGACAAAATTCTTTAGACAATTTTAAATACATGTTTTGTAAAAAATATCTTTTTGCGAAAAAAGATCAACAAACTTTTGCAAACCCCAAATAATTTGATAAAATTCGAATAAAATACAAAATATTTATGTTATATGGTGGGTGAAATGATTTATTAAATTCGATAAATCAATCTTTATACATTTCTGCTTTTTTATGGTGACTTACCCCCTATAAAATATATCTTTAATAGACATAAACGTAAACTAAAAATCAAACAAACTAGTTCACAAAAAGGCTACAAATTAAGAAATATTGCTATGAAACTACGAGAAAAGGAATTACTCCACTGATTAAATGCTTTATCTGAAAAAGCAGGGTTCAAACTATTTCGGGCTATCACTGATTAAACGGTGAAATTAAGGCTGCATAGATAGTAACGTACCTTGAAATAAACATGTGATCAGAGCATTTATTTTTGTACTGGTTCGCTTGTTTACTTGAGATGAATCATGTGATCAGATGTCTAAAGAAAAAGGATTCCCCTATATGATTAATTGTTGCATTTTGGCCAGACGTATTCTAAGTAATTTGTCCCAATTTGTTCAATTTTTATGGCAACTTTAAGAGTAACATTTGGATTTTCAACTTGAATGAAAACATCAAAAAATCTATTATTTACCAATCGAAGTTCAGCGGGCTTATCATTAACAAGCTGTTATAACTCACGTTTTCCTACAGAAGAATGTTTACTCTTAAAGACAATCTGTCACGACGTTAATTGGTTATAAGAACAAAGGGACTTTTTATTGTTTCCAGTCCCCCTTTAATTTATCGCATTGTAAAAAATATGGCGGAGCGCTGGAATCGTGTTTAGGCTATTGTTCCAGCTATTGTTCTCGTTAACCAATCCACAACGAGACAGATTGCCTTTAAATAAGGATTATACAAAAGTCGCAAGCTTTGATTTGTTTTTATCCCCTGTCTTCTTCACAAGTTCCCTGCTGCGTGGCTCCCTCGCTGCAAGGTCTTCGTCTGTAGATTCGGATGATCGACTCTTTCTTCCTGTAATTGCATACGCGCTTCCGTTCTGATGGCGATCCCTAGCAAAAAGGGTATCGTCCTCCAACACAATAGGAATAGGACTTCCAATGATGGCGAACGAAGATCCTTCACTGATTAGGCGTGATCGATTCCCGGTCACAGCGAAAGTACACCCGTCTTCGGATTCAACAACAGTGTCACTGCTAGACAGTTCAGACTCGGAGACCTGTCCCTTAACACTACCGGTCAATGCAAATAAACTGCCATCTTCTGATTCTGGAATGGTTTCTGCTTCTGATAAATCAGATTCCTTTGAATGCGGCAGTGGACTGCCAGCCACCGCAAATGTACTCCCATCTTCCACCGCGAAGCCATTTTCACGCAAATGAGATCTAAACGAAGCTCTAGGAGATACACTTGGGCTTGCTGTAATCGCAAAGGCACTTCCATCTTCTGACTCTGTAAACGTCTCAGTACCAGATATTTCAGAGTCTTCTTGGTGGCCAAACTGTGTGGCAGATAATTTCTGTCGTTTCATTATAACTCTTGGCACATCTCTGCTCTGCCTCGACCTAGATCTTCTAAAAGGCGTCTTTTTGCCCTTCTCAACTTCAGAATCATTAGTTGTATCTAATACACTATCCTCAGTTTCTGCTTCACCATAAACCTGCCTTCCCTTTGAAAACAAATAGGCTGATACCTTCGCATTGCCCTTTAATTCTTCGACACCAAGCGGTAACTTCTCTATCGCAGAACTTTTTGTGGCATCACCAACATCTATGATCTCACTTGTTTTAATTTCGATACCTCTAAATTCCTGCGACTTTAGACTGTCATTTTCACGGAGGCTTTTTTGCCATTTTTCTTCTAATAGTTTTCTTCGACTCATAACACCAAAATCTTTTTTGATTTGAATTCTATCATCACCTCCATCTGTCTTCTTGAATACTGGTGGTATTTTCAACGCCTTTGCTTCAGTTTGCCTCTTATCTTTTTCTGGTCTTGACACTTTCCTATCTCCTTCAGCTCTCGCTCTTTCTGAAACCCTTCCATGTACCTGACGTTTCACCTTAATATCAACTTCTTGATAAAAAGCAGGCATGCTTCTGGACGATTCAAGTGAATACTTACTAGTCACTGTCTGATATATAACAGACACAGTTTTGTCTTGAACGAGCCTTAACTGACACGGAAGAGATAGCATGGCTGTTTCATAATTCGATTTAATGTCTATTTCACTTGCATCCATCCTGTTCTCGGCTTTCGGCTCGAAACTAGAGACAGCAGCAGGCGATTCGAAGAACCGTAAAGTCAAAACCCATGGCAGTGTCCTCAATGATCTTTTAAAAAGCAAAACCTCGGTGCAATGTCTCGTTGGGTGTGTCTTTGAAGAAAAGTAGACTTTTTCAGCTAAACAGTTATCTAAGTCTAATTCTTTTTTATCTTTCATCCAATTATCTTGTATAATATCTTCTTCTCGCTTTGAACGATGTACACTATTCTCAATAGCAGTATCTTTATACAAAGGAAAATTTTCTTCAAAGATTACAATCTCAGGAACCAGATTCTCCAAAGCAATCTGATCAAACTCTGGAACAGTATCATCATATTTTGACATATGAGACTCCAACTCTGTTACAGGCAAAACATATTCCATGCCTGCTTCTTGCACATGCATGCCATTCACCAAAATATCTTTATCTGTGCTAACGAATGCCTGTAAACTTGCCATGGTTTCGAATTCTAGCGACACTGTCCTCTCCTCAACTGCAACATATCGCCCTAAAATTTCTATGTCTATTTGTGATAATTTTTCTCCTTTTTGAATAGACTTACATTCTGGATCAACTGGATGATCATGAATGTAACATACGGAGAAAAATTTGAAAGGATTCAATCTGGAAAGCGTTTTTCGAGTAAACTCGAATGTTGAGGTAAATTGTTCCAATTTCCGAGTTTTCATTTGGCTCAAAATTTCATTATCTTTCATATCTTTTCTCAGTTCTATCATTCTCAAATACTCCTCTATTGGCATGTCTTTCAGTTCCTCGTCTTCTTTCATCATTTCTAAATATTCTTCGACAGTCATATCTTTGGGTTCCTTATCTTTACTTAAAATTGCTAAATATTCTTCAACGGTTATATCTTTTGGCTCCTGATCTTCCTTCATCATTGACAAATATTCTTCAACAGTTATATCATTTGGTTCCTGATTTTTCTTCATCATTGACAAATATTTTTCGACAGTCATATCTTTTGGTTCCTGATCTTTCTTCATCATTGACAAATATTCTTCGACAGTCATATCTTTTGGTTCCTGATCTTTCTTCATCATTGACAAATATTCTTCGACAGTTATATATTTTGGTTCCTGATCTTTCTTCGTCATTGACAAATATTCTTCGACAGTCATATCTTTTGGTTCCTGATCTTCCTTCATCATTGACAAATATTCTTCGACAGTCATATCTTTTGGTTCCTGATCTTCCTTCATCATTGACAAATATTTTTCGACAGTCACATCTTTTGGTTCCTGATCTTCCTTCATCATTGACAAATATTCTTCGACAGTCATATCTTTTTGTTCCTCATCTTCCTTCATCATTGACAAATATTTTTCGACAGTCATATCTTTTGGTTCCTGATCTTTCTTCATCACTGACAAATATTCTTCGACAGTCACATATTTTGGTTCCTGATCTTCCTTCATCATTGACAAATATTTTTCGACAGTCACATCTTTTGGTTCCTGATCTTCCTTCATCATTGACAAATATTCTTCGACAGTCATATCTTTTTGTTCCTCATCTTCCTTCATCATTGACAAATATTTTTCGACAGTCATATCTTTTGGTTCCTGATCTTTCTTCATCACTGACAAATATTCTTCGACAGTCACATCTTTTGGTTCCTGATCTTTCTTCATCATTGACAAATATTCTTCGACAGTTATATCTTTTTGTTCCTGATCTTCCTTCATCATTGACAAATATTCTTCGACAGTCATATCTTTTGGTTCCTGATCTTTCTTCATCATTGACAAATATTCTTCGACAGTCATATCTTTTGGTTCCTGATCTTTCTTCATCACTGACAAATATTCTTCGACAGTCACATCTTTTGGTTCCTGATCTTTCTTCATCATTGACAAATATTCTTCGACAGTTATATCTCTTTGTTCCTGATCTTCCTTCATCACTGACAAATATTCTTCGACAGTCACATCTTTTGGTTCCTGATCTTCTTCCATCATTGACAAATATTCTTCGACAGTCATATCCTTTTGTTCCCGATCTTCTTTCATCATTGACAAATATTCTTCAACAGTTATATCATTTGGCTCCCGAACTTTATTCATCATTGCTAAATATTCTTCAACAGTTTGATCTTTGGCTTCCTGATCTTCCCTCATCATTGCTAAATATTCTTCGACAGTCATATCTTTTGGTTCCTGACCTTCCATTGTAATTATCAAATCTTCTACTTGTGTCGCATCCTTCGGTTTTTGATCCTTTTCGTGTATTCTCGAGATTTCGTAAACAAATACATGACGAATAATTCTGTTCAAAACTGTTTCAACAAATCGTTCGATAACTAATCTAAATTTCTTCTCTTGCAAGTCTGGTACTACATTGGCCTTTATTCTGTGCTCTAAATTTTCCTCATCAGCTAGAAAAAAGAAAATAAATCAGATTTTGATATAAAGAAGACAAATCTGTTAAACTGCTATGCTTTGAACCTTGATGATCATCTGGTGTCATAGTATTTCTATTCTCTTGGTTGAACAAGGGATATTTAAGGATTTGGCTCAGCGTGAGTCGCGCTTTGATTGGTCAAGCCTCATTGCAAACTTCCTTTAATAACCTCTTAAGCCTGGTTTCAATATAGTCGGAGAGGGTTGTTGAGGGTCGTTGGGGGTTTTTGAGCGTCGTTGGGGGTTTTTGAGGGTCGTTTGCAGTCTTTATGAGTCGTTGAAAATTGTTATCTGTGACATGTTTCCATACGGTCGCTGAGGGTCGTTGAGAGTCTTTGGCAGTCTTTATGAGTCCCAATGATGGAAACCGGGGATGGGTTTTGCTGACAGTAAAGATGCAAGTGGGAATAATATTCCAGGGGATTGGAGAGAGTCAGTGAGCATTGAAGACCCTGGGATGACAAATTTGACTTTGCCGATATAAATTTACCGCTGGAAACATAAGAAACAAGTTGAAACATTATTTTAATAGTGCAAGCGGGCAGGTTTCATGGCAGATACTGCATGTGAGAGATTGCGGAAAAATCAATGCTCTTTTTTAAGAACATGAAACAGTACATACATAGTAATGAATAACAGTTACAATAATAATTGGTATAAAACAGCAACAGCAACAATACTTATAATAATAATGCTAATTGGACCAATATTAAGTTTACAAGGAAAGATATGATTTAAAATCAACGTTTCAGAGTCAGGTCCTTTCTGAGTATACTGTGTTGAATTTATAGAGTAAGTAGGCTGTGTTACGCAAAATTGATCACCGACTGGCAAGGAATGAGGGAGAATAGTCCCCCCACTTTTCCAGAAAGTCGGTCCTTGAAATTATTGCAAACCTGATGAGAAAACTTCGGGGGGGGGGGGGGATATGTACGTTATCTAGATCGTCACATTTAAATGACATTTCTAGGAAGACAAGAGTTG